>NW_021318557.1:20330-44501 GCF_001605985.2 Dendrobium catenatum | reverse complement strand
CTTATAGTTGTATCCCATACAGCTTCCCTTCTTGGACCGAGAGCCACCTGCTCTCCTAGATGGTTACACCTCCACCGCAACCCCTACTGGACTGAGAGCCACCTGTTCTCCTGGATGGCTAGGGGGGTAGAGAGAGAAGGAGAGAGCCCAATTTTAGAAAGAAAACTGAACTGATTTTTATTATTCTTTCACAACCAATACAGGTCACCCATATTTATACTAAAACAACTCAAATGAGCAAAAAAGGTAAAATAGCTTAAAACAAAGGCTAAAAAAAGGACTACTATTTCAAATGAGAACCAACATCTAACAATCTTCACCTTAGCTCTTGATTTGAAATGTGATAAACATCCATGGTTAGGATTTCTCTTTTTCAATCCTTTAGAAGTTTAAGAAATATTGAATTTATGATTTCAAAGAGCTTTGGTTAACACATCATATGCATTATCTTTTATAAATACCTTCATAGTCTCCTTCACACCATTTGACACAGTTTCTTTGTGAAAGTGAAACTTCATGTCAATATGTTTAGTCCTTTCATAAAACATGGGGTTCTTAGATAAGAACATGACACTTTGATTGTCACATGAATCATCATTGGTTTGGGAATAAGATGGGCCAACTCTGTTAACAAGCGTTTAACCCAAATTGCCTCCTTCACTACATTGGCTGCAACCATGTACTCATCTTCTTTAGTAGATAAGGCCACAACAGGTTGTAGCTGGTACTTCCAATTGGTAGTATTCCCATATACCTTCAATATATAATCGATGAGAGATCTTCAAGAGTCATTACATCCTGCAAAATATGATTCAACATATCCAAAGACTACATCTTCATTCAATTCATATTTTGTAAATTTCAAAATCAAATCTTTGGTTCCATTGTGGTACCTAAGCATCCACTTTGCTACCTCCCAATGAGGCTTCCCTAGATCAGCCATAAACCATGAAACAACACTAAGAAGATAGTCCAAATCCCACATACAACAAACCATAACGTACATGATGCTTCCCATGGCATTCTGATAAGGAATCGTACTCATGTATGCCTTTTCTTCTTCCTCCTTGGGACTTTGATCCTTGCTAAGCTTGAAATGAGATGAAAAAAAGTAGAAATAAAAATTGACAATTCCATGTTGTATCTTTTCAACACACTATCAATGTAAGAGCCTTGAGATAACATTAACTCTTTACTCCTCTTGTTCCTCTCAATGTCCATACGAAGAATTTTTCTAGTAGTCCTAGGTTCCTTCATATCAAATTCATCCTTGAGCAATGCCTTCATCCTTTGAATCTCCTTCATGCTTGAGCTAGCTAACAACATATCATTAACATAAAGAAGTAAATAAATGGCAAAACTTACTTTCTTTTCCTTCAAGTAGACACAAGCATCATGTTTACTCCTTTTGAAGCCAACATTATGCATGAAGTTATCAAACCTTTGATACCACATCCTTTAAGATTGCTTCAATCTATGTAGGGAACGTCTTAGTAAGCAAATTAGGCTTTCCTTCCCAATTTCAATTGTTCCATATATATAATCTCCCCCAATTCTCCATGTAAGAATGATGTTTTGACATACAATTTCTTAAGATTCATGTCCCTTTGGACAACCAAAGAAAGGACCACACGAATTGATGTGTGCCTTACAACTGGTGAGAAGATTTCTTCTTATTCCACCCGCTTTTGTTGAGTGAAGCCCCTTGTTATAAGGTTAACCTTGTACCTAGGCTTATTTTTAACACCAACCCCTTCCTTTATTTTGAATAGCCACCTACAAGTGGCTATCTTCTTCTCTATTGGCTTCTCCACCAAGTCTCAAGTATGATTCTCCCTTAAAGTGGCCATCTCCTCTTCCATAACAAGCTAGCATTCACTTCTCTCCTCATACCTCATTGCCTCCTTATATATGATTGGTTCATCACATTGTATAGAATATGCTAATAGAGCACAAGAAATCAAATCAGTGAATCCATACCTTTGAGGAGCCTTGGTTACACATTGAGTTCTATCCCTAGTTAGCCCATAACTACTCCTTTGCAACTCCTCGATGGATTCCTCCTCAATTTCTTCATTTTTCAGCAATAACAACACCTTTAGAATTGTTGTTCAACACTTCTAATTCTACATGATCCTACTATCAAGAACAAGAAACAATCCCTAAATACCTTCCAATGGCTATATGAACATTTGTTTCATCCATAGAAATTGTTGAACCATTTTAGGAATAAGATCAACCATCTCATGTTTATTAAAAGTGACATCCCTCCTGGTTCCAAGCACTAAATTCTGTAGCCCTTCACATTTTTAGGATAGCCTATGAAAATGCATTTGATAGCCCTTGGTTCCAGTTTTATTTGCTTGATGTGAGCATATGCTATACGTTCAAATACCCTCAACTTCTTATAACATGCTAGCTGTCCATTCCATGTCTCTTGAGGAGTTTTGAAGTTAATTTCACATGAAGGACACCTATTGATAAGGAATGTAGTCGTGCTAACTTCCTTTACCCAAAATGAGTTAGTAAGCCTTACATTGGCCAATACATGCCTCACCCTCTCTAGAATGGTCCTATTGAACCTTTTTGCCAACATATTTGGTTGAGGAGTTTGTCTCACAGCTAGGTGTATTGCTATGCCATGCACCTTGCAAAACTCATTGAACTCATTGGAGCAAAACTTCAATCAATTACCAGTTCTAAGCTTCTTCCCTACTTGTTTCTCCATAAGAACCTTCCATTCCTTAAACTTATCCAAGGCTTCATTCTTGCCTTTTAAAAAGAAAATCCAATGCTTTCTAGAATAATCATTAATTAGAGAAATAAAGTACCTTGCTCCTCCATGATACTCATGCTTGGTTGGCCTCGAAAAATCAGTATGTACATAATCCAAAACTCCCTTATAATCATGTCTTTCATTTGAAAATTTCAGTATCCTTGCTTTGCCAACTATGTAATGCTCACAAAAGTCAATCTTCTTGGGCTTTAAGCTCCCAAATGTTCCTTGCTTGTGCAACTCCTCCATTCCCAACCTTTGGTACGATAACATAGTATCATCCACTTGAGAACTCACTAAGCTAGCTTGTCTACTAATCCTTGCAATGGGTATACACCATTCATCCTCACACCTTTGAATATAAAAAGTGAACCCTTGCACACCTTGGGACTTCCTCCATCACATTTAAATAACTAGTCATTTTTGACATATTCTCCCAAAAAATCAAATTTCTTTTAAGTTCAGGTACATATCTCACTTATTTAAGAACCCTCTCCAATCCATCATGGAGCTTCAACCGAATGCTACCTTAACCTTGGATCTTGCATGATTTGTTGTTCCCTAGGAACACCAAACCTCCTTTTTTCTCTTCCAACCCTTTAAACCATCCATAGTTTGGATGCATATCATAATAGTACCTAGATTTAAGTATCCACTCCTTGTTAGGCTCGGTATTTAATGTTACAAGTGCATTTGAACTTTTATTTCCGTCCTCCATACATGAGGCATCTTCACTACTCTTTTCTTTGTCTTAATATATTTTTCTTCAATTCTTGGCAATGACTTTTTGAACTGGCCTTCCTTGTGATAGAAGAAGCACTTCACCTTGCCTTAGACTTGGATATAGTAGAAGTTTTAGCTTTGGACTCCCACTTCTTGGGTCTGCTCTCATGGCAAGGGTATCAACTGTCCCTTCATACTTCACCTCAACCCCCCTTGAATCTCCTTGGAGTTTAGTGCATCTTTGACTTTGACCATAACAAGAGTCTTCTTCCTAGATAATAAGGTGTCCACAAAATGCTCAAACCTAGAAGGTAATGAGCTTAGTTGAATGATTGCTTGATTTTCATCTTCCATCTTCACTCCTATGATTTTCAAGTCCAAGATAATATGGTTGAATTCATCCAAGTACTTATTCAAGGGCTTGAGCTCATTCATTTGTAAGGTGTATAACTTCTTCTTGAGATAAACCCTACTAGCTTGAGAACATTTGAGATATATAGATCCCAATTTTACCCAAATCTCTATAGCCCTTCCTTCATCAATAATCTCCCTAAGAACTTCATCACTTAGGCACAAAAGGATTACACTATGTGCCTTATTAAATACATTCCTACATAATTTTCTACTATCCTTAAGACTCCTTCCTCTGATAGGGATGCATCAAGACTTCGATGGACTATAAGAGCCCTCATCTTCAACCTCCATAGGATAAAATCATTGAGACATGAGAATGTATCAATTTCAAGCTTTAGCCAAGGGCATCCTTCCATCAAGAATGTTGCAATAAATCTTCAATCCACTTGTTATCCACAAAAAAATCATCCTATAAAATAGCCCAATTATTGTCCATAGAAAATACTCCACCTGTTGTCCATAAAGAATAACCCAGGAAAGGCTTCCACCATTAGTTGCCTCTTCTCCTCCACCTACTTTCCACAAAGAATAGCCAAGAGAATATTCCACCATTGGTCACCCTTATTCTCCTCCACCTGTTGTCCACAAAAAAAAAAAAAAAAAAAAAAAAAAAAACTCTTCACCACCAGTTATCCTTATTCTCCTTCACCTGTTGTTCACAAAACTATCCAAGAAACTCCACCTCTTGGCTGGAATATTCTTTTCATGATTTCAAGAAACACCTTCCTCCTTCTCCTTGATCTTTCTTGATCAAGCTCTGATACCAATTGTTGAAAATTTTGGAGGAAGAGATATCTCTTTCTTGAATTCTACCTTGTCCATCAACAACACCTTCTTCTTCCCACTATCGATCACCTTACAGCTGCACCTCACTGTAGCTTCCCTACCTGGATAGAGCGTCACTTGCTCTCTTAGATGGATGCACCTCCATTGTAACCCCTACTTGGACCAAGTGCCACCTACTCTCAAAAAATTACCTAATGGGGTAAAAAGGTAAAATAACCTAAAATAAAGGCTTAAAAATAGGAAAAATATTTCAAATAAGACAACAGGTTCTCAGTTCATACTTATAAAGCTTGCCTATTAGTATGGTTGGGTATCATCCACATAAATTTGGATCAAACATCCTCAAAGGTGCGGTGAGCATTAATTGATATCATTAGCTAGAAGTTCGACCATACTTGACGAGCTAAATAACCCATAACCCTCAGTCAATTTACTAATTTACTCATCCCAATCTTATGAAGATGGAAGAAAGGTTGACAAAAATGATCCAAGATGCCCTAGGAGAGATACCTAAGCATGCATATAGGAAGAATACCCTTGAAGGATCATTTGACTTGGAAGCTTGCCGCAAGAGGCCATAAAATAAAGCTCTAACCTCAATACCCATCCCATATACCACTCAAATAATGACTAGTGATAAGGAGCATAATTTTGCTAGCTTGATGAGTTAGAAGAACTAAACTAGAGTTGGCCAATACATTTTTGAGGGAGATAACATAAGCTAGACTACCTACTAGATTCAAGGTGCTACAGTTGGAGTCCAACATAGAAAATATTGACTCAATAGATCACATAGCCACTTTTGAGTTGATGACCTATTATACATCAATGATGCCCATAAGCCGATTGTTCTTCATAAGCCTCAAGGAGTCAGTGTTGAGTTCACTCCGCTACTAGTCAGGGTTATCACCTCCTTACAAGAGTTCAGAAGAATGTTCCAGACCCAATTTTCTAGTAACCATAAATCCTATAAGAGCTCCCAAGGTCTCCTTAATATGAGGTAGGTGCCATGAGAGTCATTGAAGAACTTTATTGCAAGGGTCCAAAGGGAGATGCTTGAGGTAAAGGGCATGGAATCTTGATGTTGCTTTTGTTGCCTTACTCACAGATTGAGAGAATCTTCTTTTCTCTAGGCACTCAACCTTTAGTAGCCAAGAGCATTGGATGAGTTATTTGAGCTCACAAACAGTCACATAAATGTTAAGGAGTACTATAGGGTGGTTGAGTTTTTTTCATCCTCTTGCCCTTATGAACTCTACGCATGGAGAAATTGATAATAAGGGCTAGACAGAGAAAGGATCCACTAAGGTGATAGAAGAGAGAAGAGGCCTAATATGTCGTGAGATTATCCCGGCTAAGAGAACTGGATATCAATATTGCAACTTTGATCACATAGGATTGTAGGATCACCCACATGAGCCTCCTCATGCAATACAACCTTTCCATGAAAAAGGTACACTCTGCATCCCCTCTTATCCTATTTAAACTCCATTGTTAGTATCCATGGTCAAGTTAGAAGAGGACATATAAAATAAGTAGTTCTTTAAGCTCTTAGCGCCCATGAAGGTGAGTGTGCACATCAGAGATCCCATCAAATATATGTCTTTCATAAAGACCATGACCACGATACAGGAGAGTATTGTTGTCTCTATGGATTAATTGAGGACCTTATTAAGGATGACAAGTTGAAAAAATTCATCTTGTTGAACCTAGCCAGTGCCCAAGGAAGGCCCCCATTGAGGGTATTGGGAAGCAGCCTTTCATAGATCTTTCAATTATGGGTGAAGAGAAAGTTGATTCCCTGGTGATAACTAATAGATTGAAGCTCAAATGGGTGAATTTACTGTGCACCATATGATCCCCAATGATGGATGTCACCCTAGTTACATTTATGAAGTATGTAAACATGTAGAAGGAAATCCCTTCAATGATATCATAGTCATCATTGCTTTAGTCACTAATTATCAAATATGAAGCATCCTAATTGTTACAAGGAGTTTGGTCAATATGATTTTAAATGATATTTTTGACAAAATGGATCTTCTTTCTTCCCAACTCATATCCATTGTATGTCTAGTGTACTATTTCTCTCGAGAGCATTGAGAAATAGGTGTGCTCACCTTGCTTATTACATTGGGTGAAGGAAACCAACAATACACAATCATGGTTGACATCATCATTGTGGATGCCCTAGTCACATATAATGTTATCTTTGGTAGGTTCCTACTGAACTCTTTCAATGATGTAGTCTTAACTTACCATGTAACTATCAATGTTTTTGTCAAAGGATGCTAAGGAAGGCTGTGACTTCCCTAGAAAAAGTCCTACAATTTAATATTGAGTGCGGCCAATAGAGGAAATCATAGATATGGATGATGTGTCATATAGAACTTTATTAATAAGTGCTTCGTTAATCACATAAGATTGAGGCAAGCTCATCCAAGATCTTAGGAATAATCTAGACACCTTTGCTTGGATAGTGGCAGAGTTGCCAAACATCAATGAGGAGGCATGACCCATAAAACATAAGATAGGGAGATCACATGCATACTTATCGATCCTACCAAATAAGAAGTGCATATATTGCTAGAGGGCAACTTTTTCAAGGAAGTATAATACCAAAACTAGATATCTAATGTAGTGATGCAAAAGATGACTGATAAGTGGCGTATGTGTGTAGATTTCACTAATCTCAATTGAGCATGCCCAGTGATGAGCTATTGGATGAATTCTCTAGTTATCATCAATAAAGATGTACCTCGACAATAATGAGTAGACTTCCTTTATCACGGGGTAGGTTTATATTGTTATGGGGTGATGCCTTTTGGTTTGAAGAATGCAAGGTCAACTTATTAGAGGATGGTGAATTTAGTCTTAAAGGATAAAAAAGAATAATTATTGAAGTGTATGTAGTGATTTATTGGTGCGGAGCAAGTCATCTGAGCAACACATCAAGGATTTGAAGGAAGCATTCTTAATGGTGAAAATGTATTATCTGCACCTTAACCCATTAAACTATATTTTTGGTATATGTTCAAAATATTTTTTTAGATTTCTTCCTCACTCCAAAAGGTATCAAGTCAACCATAACAACGTGAAGGCTATTCTAAAAATATCATTATAAAAAATGACAAATGAAGCGTAGCAAATTCATGAGTGAGTTGTTGTGTGTTGAATCATTTTATCTTTAGGTTGGGAAAGTGGCCTTAAAGTTTACTTAAAACAAGTAGTGTGAGGTCACCTTCCAATAGCTTAAGTTGCTTATCTTATTGCCCTCCCTATGTCAAAGTCCCAAAATGGGCAAGGACCTATTCCTATATATTGGGCAGGTAAGGGCACCATTAGTTTATACTTGTGAGGGAAGAAGGGAAGAAACAATGATCAATATATTATGCTTGCAAGACAATAAGAGGTGTGTAATAAAGATACCCTTTAATGGGCTCACATGGGCCCTAGTAATTTAGCTTAGCGAGTTAGATTTACTTTCAAGCTCATTCTATTCAAGTCATCTCCAACCACCCTCTTAAAGTAGTGCTTGCCAAGATCAATCATTCTATGAGAATATTAAAATAACAAAGAAAGTTGAGTGAATTTCAAATCATTGATACAACAAAGACAACAATGAAAGCTTAGGCATTCGTGGAATTCATTTCAAACTTTAGCTCCTAAGATGATGAACACAAATTGGTTGAGACTCACCATCAGCTCTATACCTCTATGTCGATGGAGCTCTATGGTTGTAATTCAATGAAATCAACTCTTCTTGATTGAATCCCCATGCATTCATTTTCTAATTATACTTTGGCATTTGCATAAGATTTTTTAAAGCCTTCATGATAATGTGAAGAATCAATTAGAAATTATTATTGCAAACTATATTAAATTTAAAAATAAAGATAAAACGTTTAATGAGCTCAACATTTAGGATCATGTGTTAATTTGAATTCATCCTAAGAGGTGTCTTTCCACATCAGAAAGTTATAAGTTAGAGCAACTGTACCTTTTGAGATTATTAAAAATTTTGGAATTAATGTATTGCTATTAATTTGCCTAAAGATATATTTATCAACCCAATTTTTAATGTGGAAGATATTATATTGTATAAGGGAGTTAGCCAACTTCAATATGCATAATATACTTTTTTAGTAGGAACGCAGAACCATTCTTTATAGAAACTATTTGACACTTATTTTTTGGTTAATCACATCATCCCACATGAAGATGGCTAGCATAGAGATCATAGATTCTTAGTAAGTATCAGAACTAAATCACCCATTAAGGACTTTTGGCTCACCATAGTGATTTGGAGAAGTTAGCACCATATTTGGCAACTAACTTGTTGGACATCAACTCCTTAGAGAAGAGTTTTTTTGGTTCCAAGGGAAATGATGTTGCACATGAAGGTAGTCCTATCACAATAGCAAGATCAAGAGAACATGAAGCTCAAGCCATAATAAATAATGAAGATTTATGTCATTTTGTGTTGTGTTTAATGCATTTTCATTTGTATTGATGTAAGGTGTTATGTGGACTTCTTAATGTTACATTTTGCTTTGTTAGTTCTTTAGTGTTAAGACTAAGTCATGTTCAATGTCTAGGGGCCAGCCGTGTATTGGGCTTGTGAGGAATTGGAGTGGTCATAGTTAGTTACCTTTGGATAAAGCTAAAGGAACCCCTCCTTTCATTCCTAGTCACTCCTTGGTTTGAATTTGGTTGTCAAGAGATATATTTCTTGAAGTTGTTTTATTTGTATAAAAGGTCCCTTTGCTAAAAATTTTTTTTTTAGTTGTTTGAAAATCTTTGGAAAGAAATTCAAATAAGTTTTGGAGGCTGGTCAACCAAAGGGGATTGGGTGATCCTTGAATCCTCTATTTGGGCGAGTATAGTTTAATTTTCATGTATCTTTATTTTATTAAAATATTTTGTGATGTATTTATTTTTTATTTGCTACTCATCTTAGAAAAATCAAAAATTCATTTTCATCCCTCAACCAAGTCAACTCCCCCTTATAAAGATTGGCCATAGCATCGATTTTTAGTGGACTAGTTTTAGTCTACCAACCTAAATTCATAAAACCCCATCAAAATCTCTAAATCTCAAGTAAATATCCCTAAGTTATTTGAGGTTGTTTCAACAATAATTATGGAGAACAATTCAGCTTCCAATCCATTAACTAGTTTCTAGTCCAAAAAAAAAAAAAAAATCTCTGATATCATAAAAAAAGTTCCCTTGGACTATTACAAATAGATTTTTTGAATTTCACCTGATCTACGGATAACCATGCGCAAATTCCCAACCTCATCTATTTTGGATAAATCTAACCAGTATTAATTCAAGATTATAATAAACCTATGATATATTTCCCAATCCTTACCAAACTCTCCAAAATTAAATTAAACATTTCAACTTCAACTCAAATATAAATTTTTTTAATATGAATTTTTGTAGAGGAAGAACTATACGGTAGAATACTAGGCTGTTCAGTTTTGGATAGAATGCAAGAAGTATTGGCCTACCATCCAAACACCATAAAACTTACCCTCTCATAAAACGGCCTTACTTTTTTAATTATCTTAGAAAAATCCCACTAATCAACCAATTGAGCACTTCAGAGATCTTAGCCCTATTACCAACCCTCGTCATAAAAAAACTCTCTTATTTGAAGAAAGCAAAACTAACCTAAAATCTAAAAGTTTTAGTCAATAAGACCTCATCATGAATAAGTTTTGGAGTGATAAAGTAGGAGTGAAATAAATTCTCTTAATTTTTCCATTTAACTCAAATCTTTTCGCCCTCAAAACAATAAAACGAATATTATATATGACAAAGTATACTATATGCCTAAAATCTAAAAGTTATTATTTTAATGATTGATGTTATAGGGTATGAACGAATCATATCACAAGCTCACATATACTATAAATTTAAGTTTCAAATCTAAGAACATTTAGTTGGCAATGTAAGCTCCCAATCTAAACCAAGGTGATTAGCATTATTTTTGTTGCTCTTACGATTATATTTTTCTTTCCACTCATTTTTTATTTGCAATAAAATTTCTTTAATAAAATTAAGCTGATGTCCTCATAATTTAAACTAATAATAATAATAATAAGCTTTATTTATAATAGATAAAACAATGGTAGTCCGGAGGCTAATCAAGATATATCACATCATTTTTTTGTTGTGTACTAACATTATGTGCCGCTGTGTACGAGATGACATGACACATCTTGAATCGCTTCCCGGCGGATGATTGCATGTAATAATTCCTACTTGTTTTGACATTTTCAAAGGGTTCAAATTTAATCATAGAATTTGCCTTTCAACCTTTTAAAAAGTAAAAAAAAAAAGAGTTTGGTTATTCAATTTAAAATTCAAAAAAGATTTCATGCCATTTAATTCCACAACATGTAATAGATGATCTTATCGCAATGGTTGTTAGAGCCTTAACCGACAAAAGGACAGATGTCTCCATCGCAATCAGAAATTCCAATGATGTTTGCCACAATTGCTGCATAGTAAGAAAATAGCCTGAACGTTTTCACATTAAATTTTTCCAAAACAAAAAGTTTTCACTTTAAAAGCTAAATAAAATCTGGCCATATGTGAAGTGAATTTTGGGATATATATATAATTGTTAAATTATTAGTTTTAAATTGCAATTAAAATTTTACTTTATAATGTGTTAAAATAATATTAATTTTTATGTGTGCTAGAAAATTTGAGTCGATAGAGTTATTTTACATCACAATCTTATACAAAAATTTAGCACACGGAGAAAAATGGTAAGATAAAAATTTTCTTACGTGAAAGAAAATTTTGAAAAAGAAAAAAATAGTAAGGCTTAGCATAGTTGAAAACATTAACTATATAGTAGGTGATACAAAAACCATCACTTCCTTACAATTAAAGAAAAGTAAATTTTCTTAAAACAAACGTCAAATTTTTCCTAATGGAGATTACAAAAATTAAATATCCATAAATGAACAGTAAACACCCAACAGTAGAGCTTGATTTCTCTTATAGGGATTATAGAAGTCTAATGTTCATGGGAAGATGGTTAATTCCCAACCATAGAATTAAATCTTAATAGGAGTTTGGAGATGGTGGATATTGCTAGTGGTGGTCGTTGGTGATCATCAATGGTGATATTTTGAAAATGACAAAGAGTTATCTAGTTCTCTCCTTTTTTTCTCATCCCTGTGGAGAGTGGGGCTTTATTTATACTTTTTAGGATGGTCATTTTTATAATTTGAATCAGATTCCAAAATACTTTCTTATATGATCCAAATCAATTTCTTTTGCTCATGAAGCATTTTTTTCACATTTAAGTGTCTGAATGATATCAGAATTGAGTGATCTTAGGCTCATTGATTTTGCCTTATCGACCTACTTGATTAGTCTATATGCATGTCAAATTTAAAGTTTAGATGATCATATTTTAATTTACAAAGTTTCTAATTAAACAATTTCCTCGAGATTCAAATAAATAATATGATTTTTCTAAAATCATATCATTTGTCATTCTATTTTTTGACATAGAGACTTATTCCTCTTTCAAGCCTTGGTTCTCCTCTCTTTAGAGAATGAGTTGACCTTTCCCCCTTTTTGTTGACCTCATTTTTGTAAAAGGTTAATTCATCATATTCAAATTTGTAGAATATATGAATCCATTTTTAGTAAGATATCCTAGCCTAGTAAAAATCCTAGGTGAAACCTCTTAGACCTAGTATGACAAATTACACATTGACCTAGAACTTCCTTAGAATATCCCTAGGGTTTATTAGAAGGCTTCATTCCCTTCCATTCATCAAATATCATTAAACCCTAAAATTAAACCTAAATTCTTCACAATTATATTCCATGCCACTCAACATGGCATATTGAGCTAAACTTCATTGTAACCTTGGAAGTGATGTAAACTTGTTCATGGTCATCATTTGAATGATTTAAACTCATTGGTATTCATGGTTAACCATGATTGGTCAAGTTGGCCATATAACCTCCATTTGACCTAAAAGTACCAAAAGATGGATCCAATACATTTCAAACCATGGCATTGCATTATAAACATGATAATGTTTATTAAAACATGTTTGATCCAATTGGAAACCATGGTGAGCCATGGTTGACCATGTTTGACCAAATGTATCATATTTGACCATTTTTGCTCTAATGATTATTTCATGCATTACACCAATTTGAACCCTTGACATGCATCCAAAACACATTCAAACATTTATATGAACTTCCCCAAACCCAATGGTCTTAGTTATTGGGATAGGCTGACCTTGGTTGACTAAGTCAACATAGTTTGACCAAATGCACCATATGACCTTATCAATTACATTCAATTCAATCCACTTAACCCTCGACCTTCAAAGCCTTTCAACAGGTCCTTAGGGTCCACATGAACTCTCCCAAGCCTTCCAACACCTTGGGCGGACATGGGCTAGCCACATGGGCTAACCCAAGTGCACTTAAGGGAGTTTCCATAAGCCATTTCCCTACTTACACCCAATTAACTTGAAAAAATGCATGCAAAGCCTAACCCTGACTTCCTTAAACTTGACCTAGCATACTCACCCTTTAAGGTGGCTTAGGTTAGCAAATTTTCTAACTTAAGTTCACCAAATTGAGCCAAATGAGCTATTTTGCACACTGAGCCAAATTAGCCTAAACTAAAGTCTGTATTTTTTTCCCCCGCACCCTAAGACTATGCCTAGCCTAGTCCATGTATGGTTTAGTTCTCTTGGTTTGGCCTGAGGTGGTCAAAAACTTCCAAAACTAACCAATAAAAGTATGGTTTAGTTCCTAACTAGCTAACTCATCCCATATACCCTACCTCCTTAAACCATTTATCTTTTGCTCATTCAACCCTCTATCACTAGTCTAATGGCTTTGTATAGATCAGGGTGGCTGAAATTCCATCTAACCTCATTTTTTATTAACCTACAAATACCCCCAATTTTTCTGAACAAGGGTTCCTTTACTTGATTCCAATAGCCAAACGAGACATCACTACGTGTTCCTTGAGCTTCCCCTAATTTCCAACAGTCTGTAAGTTCGAGTTTAATCAAGCTCTAGTGAGATCTTATTAGAAAAATCCTATTTCACCATGCAATCATCCCCAGACCTTGAGGTATGAAGAAGAATTATTTCTTGGATGTAGATGAGTCTCCCTTAATCCAAAGTCCTCTTCCATTCTCTCTGGATCCAATTAATTCTCAAACCCAAGTCATAATTTAAGAGGGGCTAGGACATTCTAAAGAGAATTTTTAGTCCAAGGTAATTTAGTTGCTCGATTGAAGATTCTATACATCTAGATCAATTGGAGAGGGATATGTGTAGTGAGATATATGATTTAAACAAAACTATGTGAACATTTCAGAACTTCAGATAGAGGTTAAAGATGAAATTAGAACTATTTATTCCATCAAATATATGGGATGGATCTGATTTTGTTAGATTGGATTCTTTTCTATAGCCCTGCAATTTGGGGCTTTTAATTCTAGCCATTTTTCACTCAAAGGGAACTCCTCTTGAATAAGGTGTGATAACACATCTGTTATAACATCATGAGGGGTGTCCATAAAATAATGTTGATTTAAGTCCCCTATGACTGGTGGAGGATTATGAGTAAGCCAAACAATGTGAGAAGGATATATGGAAGTAGCAATGTCTAAAAAAATTTGACAAGGTTGTGAATAAGAAGGTGCTCATTTATCATACTTATCTCAGAATTATTATTGATTTTGTGGTGGAAGAGTTCTATCATATTGTGATTATGGTATTTTTTACCCAACCTCCTCTAAGAGGCATAAGATTTGAAATTTAAGTTCCTTTATCTGATTTATTGGCTCCCTTAGGGGGGAGGCTTCGCCGATTAAATTAAGTTGTCCCTGATTAAAGGATTGATTGCCAGCCATTGAGAATATAATTATAATATGGTGGGAATATTTCCAAACGACAACACCAAACTATTACATGCCAAAAAAATGGAGTTAATAGTGTGTGTATTTTAAGTAGGCAAAGTACATATGACTGGCTTTAAAAGTGCAAGTTGCTCATTGAATAGATGACTTGCCTTATTTTCAACTTTAAAAAAAAAAATCAAATTGAAGATAGTCGTTGGGAGCCAAAAGTATAGTTAACTCAAGTCACCCTTTGAACAAGAGACTTACTGTTTTATTTTTTTTTAATAAGAATTAGCAATCAAATTTCTCCATTTATGTAAGTATGCAGGCATGTTATCCCTGTGGTTTGTGTAAGGTTTTAATTTTATAGACCTATTTGAAAATTTTGATAATATATTCTTTACTTTTTCTTAATATGGATTATTATATTCTGAAATATATTTTTTTGAATATAAATATGTAGTGTAAGTGGGGTAAAGTGTTCCTTGCTCACTTTACAAATTTATGGTGTGCGCTATGTAAGTTGTTGATATGTAAACGAGGCAAGTCGCCTGTTCAGTAGGAGCAATTATTACGTATTATTACGTCCGGTCACCGAATGCGTTCATAGACTAATAATAACCACGCTACACGTCATCTAAAACTCAGTATTGAGCACTCGGTATTGCTCGGCATATATTCAGATACGTTCTGATTTGACCGGACGTAATAATTCCTCGTTTAACAGACTACTTGCTTCTCTATGGCCACTCGCCCATTGAACACTCAGCTATGCCTATTTTTAAATTTTACTTTTAACATGCTTAATCACTTAATTGCCTTGCTAATGATGCTTATTTCAAAAATTTCCCTTTAAATATTTATATATTATATAAGTAAATATAAAATATTAATCATTAGATATATAAAAATTGTAGGGATTTTTACATACATAACACTTAAAACATTTTAAAATACATATTTAACACTCAAAATGTTATATTTACTAATATACCACTCAAATAACATTTCTATACTTTGAAATACCACTCCGTTAACGGAGAGTTAAAATCCTGTCCGAGGCGAGCATTGATTTCATTCTTCATTTCGGGAGAGCAGTGAGCAGCTTCTTCCCCCTTTTAGCCCTAGCGAGCTCCAACGATTTCGTTCGCGCTGTGCATTGTCTTTCGCAGCGAAAGCCGTCGCCTTCACCATTGATTTCGTACTCTTCGATCACTTCGCAGGAGCAAGGTATGCATCGTCTTCCCCGTCTAAAACCTTGCCTGGGATTTTAGGGTTCTATTTTTTTTTAAATTCATCTAGGTCAGCAAGGAATGTATTGTTTACCCTGCATCATCTTTTTCTCATCAGTTTTTTTTTTTTTTTTTTTCCGCAAGCTTCTCATTTCTCTGTTTTGGCAAGGATATGCATCGTCTTCATTTTCATTTTGTCGGATGAGCTTGTATTCATTTTCATTTTTTTGGTCAGAAGAGCTTGTCTTACCAGAAGAATTTGTAAGCATCTCCATTACATCAATATCACTTATAATGGGCATGTAATTTTTAGGCGATGTACCATTAATGTGGTAGTGTAGGTCATAAGCATGACCCCTTAGCCAGGGGCATAGAGCTTCGGTTCGTTCTTTCAGTAAATACAAATTGACATCACTTATCTCAAGCTTTAAAGTTCTCTGATTACCACCAACATATTTTAGCCTGTTCTGTCCCTTCACGGCACTCCAATATCCTCCATATTTAAACACAATATAACACCAACTGTTGAAATCCATATCTAAATCCATATCTAGCACATAAGATAAATGAGAAAAATTATATAAGGAAACATAATGAAGCATAGCTATCGGAAAAAGAAAAATTTAAAGTTCTGTTAAAAAACTGATTAATCAGATAAGTTAAACAAATTCCCTAATATCACTTATTTAAACCAGTCATATTTTTCAATAAGCATGAGGTCTCGACGGAAAAAGAAAAATTTAAAGTTCTATTAAAAAACTGATTAACCATAAGCATGACCCCTTAGCTGTATTGCCGAATATGTTCAAAACAAAGAATATTTTGAACCTTGGAGTAATGACGTGAGGTCTTGACGGGAACACAGATGGCGTGAGGTGCACGGGAGGCTTCTCGACGGGAACACAGAGGGACGGGAACACAAAGACGATGGCGTGAGGTGCACGGGAGGCGTCTCGACGGGAACACAGAGGGATGATGGCGTGAAGTGTCTCGACGGAAGATGAAGCAGATTTTCGCGCCCAAAACAAGCTTGCGAACAGAGAGCACTCGAGCGGGATTTGACGGAGAGCAGAGACGGAGAGCACGGAGTGGTTTTTTAGAAATGAGAAAAGGTTTTTAATGGTATGTGTGTAAATATCATTGTTTAGGTGTTAAATAAGTAAATATCATAATTTTAAGTGGTATTAATGTAAAAATCTCAAAATTGTATTATATAAAAAATTTATTTGATATTGATTGACTCGACATATCTCTCAAAGGCAAAAAGAGAAAGTTATGACCATAATAACTGCTTCCACCAACTCAAACTCAATGAGTATGGTGACATCACATCTTTCGTATGAGGAGTCAATGCAGCATTATTCTCGGTGGACCCAGTTCACCTCACTTTCTTCCATTTTTCATAGACCGATAATTTTATGCAAGCCAGGGAAATCGCAGCCGTCCAATGGTGCTAATCCGTTGGCCTTCGCTTGAGTGGATGAATACGTGGATCGGGTTTTAGATAGTCCTGGTGTAATTATTTATTATGTTTGACGCAGAACGCTGTCACTGTTTTTAAAGCTGGCGATATTTCTTGTATGGGAAGGCATGCGCTGGTTCACACGCATTAATGAGTTACGCGTGAAGGTTGCTGCAGTTTGGTTTTTATTTTTATTTTTGTTGGTAAGAAAATATGAACGTGGAGAGAGAATGCTTTCAAGGATGAAGAGTTTATTATATGCAGAGTTTGAATGTAAAAAATCACTCGAATTCTAGTTAAATTATTAGGTGCGGTTATTGGATCTTATTTAGAGGTAAATTAGAATGTGTCACATCATTTTTGTTGTGTATTGGATGATGTGAATGACAAGCACAATAATAAATGCTACTCTTTATAAAAATGTTAACTTGATATTCATGTGAACTGCTCCACTAATACTGCAGCACTAGCAGCGGCTACTCTTCTCAACCTTCTGATGCCTGACATCTTAATTTTTTTGGGGACATCCTGACATCTTAATCGTGATCCTTAGTTTATAAATAACTCCGTAATCATAGCATGATGATGTATTCTCTATATATGTTAGTTACAGTAGCAATGTATGAAAGGAAAATGATGAATGAATAGTATTTGACAGCTTAATCCTTTGTCATTGTTACTATATATTTTTATCTTCTCTATTACTCTCTGTTTCTATCATAAACATAGCATGATGATGTATTCTCTATATATGTTAGTTACAGTAGCAATGTATGAAAGGAAAATGATGAATGAATAGTATTTGACAGCTTAATCCTTTGTCATTGTTACTATATATTTTTATCTTCTCTATTACTCTCTGTTTCTATCACATGATGAAATTCAACATGGTATCAGTGCTTTAGGTTCTTAATTCATCGCATCTTTTCTTTGGTTGACACGTCCACTGCTTCGTCCTCTCTTCATGGACTCATCTCCACTGGTGAAGTCTCTATCCCTCCCCAGCTCAAGTTCTTCATGTCCACTTTGAAGACCTTGGTTATTGTGCAATTATCCTTCGACAATCACCCAGTCTGGATGGCGCAGTTGTTCAAGCTCTTTACGGCGAATGGATTTGGTGGATATCTCACCGACGCAATTGCCAAACCCAACAAACCACTTCTCCAACCGCACGACACCATCACCGTCAATCCTCTCTATCAGTCATGGATGCTAATCGATCAAAATTTGGTTGCCGCAATATACTCTACTATATCGCCTGCTCTCCTTCTTTGCGTACTTAACATGGAATCTTGCCATGAGATTTGGCTCACTATTGATCGTCGACTTCAATCGACGAACTGCTCCCATCTCCTTCAGCTTAAAAACAAAAACCACCAACTTCAACTCAAAGATTGGACCATGGTTCAATACTTATCTGACATCAAACATAAGGTTGATGCAATTACGGCTGTGGGTTCCTCGATTGATTTTGAGGATATCATTTTGTATATGTTGGACGGACTACCCTCGTCTTACAAGTCCATTAAAATAGTTATTTGGACACAACTTCAACCCACTAGCATCGACGATATTTATGCTCTTCTCTACAGTGAAGAGCTCAACATCGT
The DNA here is from genome assembly GCF_001605985.2 of Dendrobium catenatum. Classification (NCBI taxonomy): domain Eukaryota; kingdom Viridiplantae; phylum Streptophyta; class Magnoliopsida; order Asparagales; family Orchidaceae; genus Dendrobium; species Dendrobium catenatum. The sequence goes on along the minus strand of NW_021318557.1, from coordinate 25,581 downwards.
GATGGATGCGACTAAGGACACTCAATCTTATCCTGCTTTTGATTCTTCCTTCGCACTTCTGGACCGACGCTGTAACCACAGCCACTTACCTCATCAACAGAGTTCCGTCCAAGGCAATCTCCAAGCAAATTCCATATCAACTCATCCACGGCATCACACCGACGTATGATCACCTTCGCATCTTTGGATGTCTTTGCTACCCGTGGCTCCGCCCCTACGCCGCAGACAAACTATCTCCTCGCTCACAACCCTGCGTGTTTCTCGGTTATTCCTCTCAACACAAAGGGTACAAATGCTTTAACATCATCACTAACAAAATGCAAATCTCCCGTCATGTTACCTTTCAGGAACACATTTTCCCGTATCAACCAACTACGAATATTGTGGCTGCTCCAACACCCAGCAATTCTACCTTTGTCTCACCCCTCCTCATAACTCCTACCTCCATCTCGCAAGTGCCACGCTCTACTTCGACTCACAATACTCAACCATCCAGAACCGCTCCTCGAGATCAGCTATCGGCAAACACCTCCCCTCCTGCGCTGCTACCGGCTGAACATGTTCCAACTCAGCCATCGCCCCAAGCTACTGAACACCGATCCTCTGCCACTCCGCCGCAACCCGCACATCCCATGCAGACACGGGAAATCAGGCATTCACAAGCCCAAACGGATATATGATCTCTCTGCAACCATTTCTCCAACTTCCACCCCTACTACCTACGCTCAAGCGTCCAAATTTTCGCACTGGCAGTCGGCTATGGCTGAGGAATTGTCAGCTCTTCACCGCCAAAACACTTGGTCTCTCGTTCCTCCTCCGGCCAACACCCCGATTCTCGGCTGCAAATGGATGTTCAAAACAAAAGTACTGCCCATGGTCAAATCGATCGGTATAAGGCACGCTTGGTAGCTCAGGGGTTCAACCAAACCATGGGTGTCAACTACTCCAAGACGTTTAGTCCAATCGCCAAAATGCCCATCATCAAGGTCCTTCTCACCCTAGCTCTTCACCGCAATTGGTCGATTCTCCAACTCGATATCTCCAATGCCTTCCTTCATGGCGATCTTCAAGAAACTGTCTACATACGCCAGCCCACGGGTTTGTCGACCAACAGCAACCGCACTACATATGCAAACTGCATAAGTCCCTCTATGGCCTCAAACAAGCATCGCGGCAATGGTTCCATAAACTTACTTCGCTCCTCCAACAATTCGGGTTCAGGTTTAGTCGCTCCGATCCCTCCCTTCTTATCTTCCAAAATCACCATGTTCAACTGTATTTTCTCATTTACGTGGATGACATCTTGCTGACAGGGAACGATTCTTCCACCATCCAAACTCTTCTTCAACATCTCAAGTCTCACTTTGATCTCAAACAACTTGGGGATGTCTCACTGTTCCTCGGCATCAAAGTACTTAAAACCTCCTCCGGCTACGTGCTCAACCAGCAACACTACTCTCTCAAAATTCTTCAAGAATCTGGAATTCTCGAGTGTAGCGCAGCTCCTACCCCAATCACGCCACCTCGGCCATCCTCTCCACCCGACGTCACTCCATTCGCCGACCCTCATCTCTATCGCAAGATCGTTGGTTCGTTGCAATATCTGTCCATCACTCAGCCAGACATCGCATTCGCGGCCAATCGCATATGCCAACATATGCATGCTCCGACCACCGGACATTTCCAACTCCTCAAGAGACTTCTTCGGTACATCAAAGGTTCCTTGCACTATGGCTTGCTGATCTCTCCCGGCTATCTTCTCCTCCGGACATATGTGGATGCCGACTAGGCCTCCGACACCTCGGACAGGAAATTGGTTTTGGGTTTTTGCACCTACCTAGGCAACACTCTCATTTCCTGGTCCGTGAAAAAGCAAAACACCGGTGCCAAGTCTTCCACCGAGGCTGAATACCATTCCCTATCCGCTGCCGCCTCAGACGTCCTATGGCTCCGCCGCCTTGTGGAAGAATTACATCTTCCTCAACCTGCTCCTACCACCATCCATTGCGACAATACATCCGCGATAGCCTTAGCCCGAAATCTTGTCTTCCACGCTCGGACTAAGCACATCGAACTTGACTACCATTTTCTTCGTCAGCACATCGACAGCGGTACCATTCAACTAGAACACGTCAACTCAATCGATCAAATCGCCGACATCCTCACCAAGCCGTTGCCCATTACCAGATTTCAACTCCTACGCGACTTGATCACACAAGTACCGAATGATCACTTTGCGGGGGACTATTAGGAGTAACGGCAATATTCTGTTTTATAGGACATTTCTGTAATTACTACTTTTAGCTTTCTTTACAGCTTTTCTATATATAGCACCTATAACTTTACTTTTAATAAGATTGAAATCTATTTTGCTTTCTCCAAACTCTTCTTCTCCGTGAGTTCTTTTCTTCTTTCTCTACTCTGTTACAGAGGCCCTATGTGCATTTTATCCTAAACATCAAACTCGTTGAGTTTTTTTAATGAAGAGGACAACACTAAAAAAAATTATTATTAAAGAATATTTTATAACCACCACTATGTTACTTCCAACATTTTATTATTTAATTATATTCTCCAACCACTGCTTGCTATGAATATTATTTTTATAGTACTTTCAGACCATCAAATTCGCCAATAATTTCATTTAAATATATAAGAAATTCATACTTTTGGCTACAAAAAGATTATTTATGGAAGAAATCTATACATCTTTCTTCTTATTTTTTTCAATTAAACGAAATACTCATATTTTTCTTCTTTAACAGATTGATTGAAGCTTTATTTGCGATGACTTTATTATTATTTTTAAAAATAAATTTTTAATAAACAATTTTAAATTTTTATTACAATTTTATTTTAAAAAATAATAAAAAATCATTCCAAATAAAAATTGAATCCCAAAAAAGCCATATTAAGATTTTGTTTGGAACTATTTTTTATTACTTTTTAAAACAATTTTTTAATATAAAAATTAAAATTATTTACTAAAAAATTACTTTAAAAATAATAAAAAATTGTCCAAAATTGAATTAGCAAATCCGATTCTCCAAACATATTCGATTAACTAATCCCTATAATTTAAGTGAAGCTCTAATTTCGTTATTAATTAATTTGTTTTGTACTTAGCGAGAAAAAGGTCCCCTTCAATCTCTTCATGTCTTCACCTTTTAAGTTGCATATAATGCACAAAAAGCGCACATGCATAAGTTGACTGCTACAAAAACAAACATGCTTTAGTTGCTTAATATTCAAACAACTACAAATTTTATTATTATTATTTTTGTTATTAATTAATTTTTGCCAATTTATGCTTGTGAACTGCTAGTTATTTTTAATTCGTTAGCCAACCCAATATTTATTGGAAGAAATAAGAAATTATTATCAATAAATCTTTTTATTATTGTTCATATATGAGATTACTATATTGCAATATATGATGTTGTACGCTAGGGTTGTCAAAATGAGATTTCGGGTTAGGTTCAGATCCAACCCAAAATTGATCCGTCTTCAACTAATCTAACTTGAACCCATCCCGATTAGGAAAACATATTAGAAAATTAGACCCGGAACCTGACCTACTGGGTTACCAGGTTGACCTGACCTGACCCACTAACCTGGATTGTAAGTAGCTACAGGCGAGCGCAGGTGCGGGCCACGCGAGCGAGGATTCGAACATGCGGGTCATAGTGAGCTTGCATTGCAAATGTTCGGGTTGCAAGCACCAATACGGGGTTGCAACTTGTGACCGTGGATGAGGGCCTGTGAGCTGAGGCTGGAAGGTTTTGCATAAGTTGAGAATGAGTTAAATCCAACAAAATAGATGGAAGGTTTTGCATTTGGTGAGATTTATAAGGAGGATGAGTTAAGCTTGCAACTTCATCAGCTAGTGGGTTAGATAGTGTGGAAGGTGGAGCATCAGTACGATGGTGAGGGTGTTCTTCATGAGCACATTCAAATTATTCACCCATATGTGTTAATGATATTGTGGGGATTAAACTCTGTTATTTTGTGATGTGACTCTTTTCTGACCATCCTCTATCAATAAACATAAAATTCATTCTTACTGCTCTTCTATCCTTTAAATTTAAGTTTCTAAGGTTAGAGATCAAGATTCCCCCCTACATGATTGTGATGTCCATTATTACTAGATAGATTCATAAGTCTGTGAGTGTAAGAACAAGAAAATTTGTTATTTGTATCACTTTGATCAGCCATTAAAGAAGTGTTTTGGGAATGAATTTCTCATAGATGATGTCAAACTATTGGTGCTAAAATATTTGAGTTAGTATAGTGTATATTTTACATCTTAGCATTATACAAAATTCAACTTGTAGAGATAAAATTAGTAAGATAAAAAAAATTACATAGAACACCTAAAAATATAAAAAATTACGAAGCCTAACCCAGTTAAAAAGTCTACAATGTAGTAAGTGAAATAAGAATCCTCATTTCATTATTGTTGAAGAAGAGGGGGATTAAAGATATGTCTGATTTCCCATGATGGAGATTACATAAATTAAGTGTCCATTAAGGAGTAATCTATACCCAATAATAGGGCTTGATTTCTTCAATAGAGATTATGGAAGATAAGCGCCCATAGGGGTACAACTATACCCAACAATAGGATTAACTCTTGTTAGCATTTTGGAGGTAGTAGAGATTTTTTGTGATATTCCTCAGTGGTGATGGTGGTTAAAAGCATCAATAACTGATTGTGATCGTCAGTAGCGATGGCTGAAAAATGCAAGATAGTTATCTCAAGTTCCTTTCATGTAAATAATGAGGGACTATTTATAAATTTTTGGATTGGCATGTTCAGTAAATATCGATAAGATCTAGAGCAAAGTTGGCGTGTTCTATCAGACAATCCATATTGATTTCCTCATTATAAAGTGTTCGTCAAACATTAAACTCCTTAATGATGTCATAATTAAGTAATCTTGGGCTCCTTGAATTCTTCTCATCGAGCCGCTCGATTCGATTATAAGTTTATCATATTTGGAGATTATTTGATTATTCAATTATTACTTTGAAACTTTCAAACATGTATTAAGCCCTTGATTCGAGCCCATTTCAACTCGGATTAGACCGATTTTGTTGTCATTAGGTTCGTTTTGTTGAGACGTTCAATTTAACTATTAGTTTGATGAAATTGGAGTTCAGATGGTCCCTATCCCAAATTAAATTTAGAAAATTTCAAACTCAAATATGCCTTAAAATTTGTGATATACCAATAAAAAAATAAATATAT
>NW_021318557.1:7283-14889 GCF_001605985.2 Dendrobium catenatum | reverse complement strand
GCATTCCTATAAAAAACATGTTAATTAACATTTAGATATTCAACTATTAAGGCCTTATTTGGCCCTTCATTTTCTCTGTTTTTTTTTTATATTTAATAACATATTTGTTTAAAATTTTTTATTTTTTTAATAAATTAATTTATCTTTAAAATATTTAAAATATTTTAATTTTTTAAAAATTAATCATCGCAAGATCATCGTGATCAACCACTATCACCATAGTCCACTATTCTTCTACTTTCATATTTCTTACCATAGTTACCATCTTGATTGGTCACTATGCATTGTAGTGCCACTATAATTGCTCTAATAAACTTATTTATATTCAATGATAAAATTTTTGTGTTTATTGCGAGTGAATTATGCTTGATATTTAATGGTTTGATATGAAAAATAATTGTTGGATAAATAAAGGACTAAAATACTTTGGATATTTTATTTAATTCAGGAATTTATGTATTTGAAAAAATATGTCTTGTTGAGAATTATAAGCCCCCAAAATACTTTGAGTATCTATTTGAAGAAGGGCGGGGTTCTACTGGAGTATAACCGAGGCCAGAATTTATAAGATTCTGTCTAGGAACCAAAAAAGAAATATTGTAGAATTATTAATGTAAACTTGGAATTTTAGTTTAATTAACAAAGTATATATTGATTTTATAGTTGATGCGCTTGATTATGTTTGACCCAATATAATGATTATTATATATCGCAATTAACACATTTAACTACGTTTAAATATAATAAAAAGTATTCATAAAAAAAAATTTGAAATTTTCAATAGCTGTTAGCTTACATATTTGAATTCCCAATTTTTTTAAGATCTAGGAAAACGGGAATGACCTGTTATTAGCAATTCATGCATCATTATTTGAAGTCTATATAAGTTTTATTCCTATTGCCTGATTTTTGTACTTCATGACTTAACTTTGGTTAATATTATCATGCTCTCATTATGCTATCATATGAAAAAATGTGATTAATGTATATACATTTTGATGCAAATGAAAAAGATTTTTTGGAATGAGTTATTTTCAGCTACTATGTGATATTTAGTGACCTGACATATATAGTTAGGTGGTCTATTTAAAAGGTAATTAGAAGAAAAATCTAAAATATTTTCAAAAACTAGATCTTGAGATTATCTCTCACCTCAACATGATATGACTTAGTCCTGTTGGGTGGTTGTTGAAATAGGGGGTGTCATGATTTACACAACCTAAAAAACTGACCAAAAAATTTAAGTCTGAATCAACCCCGTTTAAAAAATGACGAATCAGGTTGGGTTTCATATTCTGCCCAGATTATAATTTTTGTCTTAATCGGGTTAACCTTCAAAATACCTACTAAAAAAACAACGTTGAAATGATTATTGCTCCTCACACTAATGACCTAAATATCCAATGTAACATTTCACGCCATCTCGTGCTCGTCCTTGAAATTATTCTCTGTTTATTACATCTCACTCGGTGCTAGTCCATCAACATCGACAAGCTGCTCGCTAACTTGACAGCCGCGCGCTTCGCCTCGCACGATCACTTTTGCTCCCTCGCCATTACACACATTAGTCAACACGTCCAGTCGGGCTGGCAAGAACTTGCAACTCATTTATCTATCAGAGTCAGGCTCGGGTAGGTGAACTAAAACCAGTTAATCTGGTTGAGATCCAAACCCCAATTTGATATCCCTATGAAAGAGATCAATAATATTCATATACTATATTGTGTGGTGTACTTGCTATACCAGTTTCAATGGGGTGCCAACAAACCATACAAACTCATTCTATTCATAAAGAGATAATTGTATCAACTCTTACACTATTTGCATATGAAAGGTTATATATATATATATATTATAATATATATGTAATATATATATATATATATATTTTAAATGATATGACTTTTAAGTATTTATAATATAATAACTTTAGCCTTAAGAAGTATTTTCAACTCGCATAGACCTCCACTCCTCCCACCGTAAGTTTGCCAAGTTAAGTTAACAGCATTAGCCACGTACAGTGAAAGGGACGTTGTGATGACGGCCGCCATGCGTCGATCGCTGGCGTATTTCGTCTATGCGCGCCCACCGGCACCCGCCCTTACCCTCAGCTTAAACGAGGGAAGTGCTCCGGCAGTTCCTTATCGAGAAGAACTTCCAGTTTGACCTCGATCAGCAGGCCTGCGATCGACTTCAGTCTGCGATGTACGCCATTTCCTTTCCCAAACACATCTCGGCCCCCCGTGAAACGCCGGACTTAAACGCGCTCATCCGCCTGAACTCGCCGTCGACCCCAGCCACCTCTCCGGCATTGAATTCTTACCATCCTTCCCCCATATCCCCGTCCCCTCCATCCTGCCCATCGCGTACGCGTTGTACGAAAGGAACGACCCTTTCTTGATCTCGGTCCCATCGGGCAAAACCTCGTCGGCGCAGCAGACCGCCGAGTTGAACGGAACTGGCGGGGAAAGCCTCATCGCCTCCGTCACCGCTGCGTGCAGGTAATGCATCTGCCGCAGTTCGTCCAGGCCAAGGCCGCAGCCGGCTTTGCGCACGGCCGCCACCTCGGCGAGGATGTGGCGTTCGACGTCCGGGCGGGAGGAGAGAAGCCAGAAGAACCACGTCAGCGCCGAGGAGGTTGTCTCGCGGCCGGCGAGGATGAAACTGATGATGATGTCGCGGAGGAACTCGTCGGAGTTGTTTTCCTCGTCGACGATGAACCGTGAGAGGAGGTCATCTCCCCCGCCACCGCTGCGTAGACGTGCAGCCTTTTTCCTGGAACGTATGATCTGCATCGCGAACTCGTGGACGATTGCGATGGACTTGCGAAGCCTTCTCTCAGACCCAACGTCGAACGCCTTCTTAACCCTCCAGAGAACAGGTACCGCATAGCGGAATCTCCCCGCGCTGAGCTCGGCGGCGTCGCCGAAGGCAGCGGCGAAGCCGCTGGCTAGACCCGTACGGAAGCGGGAGGGATCGAGATATGCTGGGTCCACGTCGAAGGCTACCTTGCAGATGTTGTCGAAGGCGAAGCGCTCGAGAGCGTCCTGTAGGTCGATGGATCCGCCAGCTTCGGCTGCACGGTGGAGGAAAGGGATGAGGCGGGTGGAAATCTCATGACCAACAGTACGGTGGACGAAGAAGCGTAGGGAACGAGTGTTGAACTCAAAGCTGGCTGTTTTTCGCTGAAGGCGCCACAGGGCGCCGTCGGAGTTGAAGATGCCGCGGCCGAGGAAATCGTGGAGGATGGCGCGGAAATCATCGCCCTTGGGGTAGTTGTCGAAGTGAGATTTCAGCATGTGCTCGACGTTCGCCGGATTCGCGGTGATGACACCGCGGATACCGCCGGGGCGGTGGAAGACCAACGTGTTGGTCGGAGAAGCAGCAAGGAGATCCGTCGACCACTCAAGAAAGCGGTCGCGGTGGCGGAGGAATTGGGGAAGGTGGCCGATGATGGGGTAGGGCTGCAACCCTGGCGGGTAGTACGAGTTTTTCTTAGGAAAATTCTTGTTGGATAAAAAGAAGAGGAGTAGATAGATTGAGATGGCCGAGATGAAAGCCAAAGGGATTGGAGTAAGCAGAAAGAAGAGGTCTGCAGCCCAATCGATTTCCATTTTCTTCCCCAAGCGAGAGCAGGGAAGAACGAAGTTATAACTTAGAACGTCGCGATGAGGTATATATACTGAGAGAATAATACATGAATACTTATAATACTTGGAAATAAGGCCTATTTTTAAAATAAAAATCTTAAATTATTGTAATTGTAGGTAAATTGATGAGAAAATAATTTAATTGAATTCTGCCCGGCCAAGAATGTCATATCATTGCTTTGCGTGTTCAACGTAACTTACATCCAAGGGTTTGATTGTCTGATATGCAGAGCTTAAATTTATTTTTTATATTCATATTTTTTGGTTGCTCATATAAAATATGACTAATAAATTTTACATCACGGTCGGAATTAAGGCATTGGGGAATATCATATAAGCGTACAATCTTGTGAAAGAAAAGGCGAGCAATGTTATGAGCATCAAACATCTTTTTTACGATTAGTGAGTGTGGTAATTTTTGAAAATTTGTGCAGCACCACCATGACTCCATGAGAGAGTCATTTCCTCATTTTGTTCATGGTATGTATGTCCATTATGAATTCTAAGCTCAAGTCCTCCAAAATTAAATCAGAGATGGATTGCGGCAAATACAAACGAATATTTTGTTCATTACCTTTATACATTTGTAAAATGGAACGTGTCTCCACAAATAGAATCACATCATGGCACAAGCGAGGCCAGTATAAATGAGTTTATAATTGGGTTCATGTCTTGTCACGTCCAATATGTGCAACGAGGCCCTACATAAATTCGCTGAAAACCTTGAAAAAAATCTACTGGAAATCAATGTTTTTGATGAATTTCTGTCATATAAATGAGCGTAAAAAACGAATTAGCGACAGATTTTTTCTAATGGATTTTTGGCGAATATTAGAATGGGAAAACTCCTTCTTTTTTTTCTTTTTCTTTTTTTTAGAAGTAATATTTGCGGCTTGATGAGAGGAAGGTTGGTTAAAACAATTTATTAGATTGGAATTATTGACAATAATTGGTTTATTCTATCTCTCAGTGACTTACGTCCAAACACCATCTTTATCATCATAATCTACCCCCAGAAATCCTCCTTTGATTCTGATTATTAAAGAAAAATTATGTACATGTTATAGTTTTTTTTTTTTTTTTTTTTTTTTTTTTTTTTTTTTTTTTTAGAACTAACAACCTAAATATTTGAAGTTATAAAAAGCCCAAAATCTAAGAATATTTATTATTTTAGAATAATCTTTCAACTCTAAATTAAAGATTAATAATGACTCTGTCTTATACATGAGAGCAAAGGAATCAGAGATTGTGTCCAGAATCGATGTGGGGCCCAAGGCAGTCTGCCAGAAAATTTTAGGCCAAAAGAAGCCAGAAAATGAATAATATATATGGAATAAATTTAATAAAAAAAAATGTTGAAATGAATAGATTTTAAAATTTTTTAAATAACATGTAAAAGATGCATCACTATTTTAGTATATGAGGTTCTGAGTCCAAGTCCTCCCAAATTAAATCGAAGATGGGTTGCAGAAAATATATACAAACCAATATTATGTTCGTCACCTTTATATATTTGTTGAAATGTATCTCCACAAATCGAAACACATCATGGCATAGGCGAGGCCAATAGAAACAAGTGTTAGAAAAGAATAAGCGACATTTTTTTTTTTCGGTGGATTTCCAACGAATATTGGAATGAAAAAAACGTCATTTTTTATCACCAAAAAATTTTCGCGAGTGTTATGCTAGAAATTTCGACAAAAAATTATATCAATAGCTTTGTGTAGAATTCCTTGTATCAATCTTCCGACGAAAAATTAGTCGGAAACATATAGCATAGGAAAAAAACATCTCTTGCCAATTATTATTATTATTAAATCTGACAGTAGTTAGTGGCCGGGCGAAAGTCTGATGACAATCGACGGCCGGCGAAAGTTCGACGACAATCGGTGGTCAGGCATAAATCCGACGACAGTCGGTGGCCGGGCAGTGGTCAAGGAGAAGCTTAGTGGCAAGAGATATATTAGCTTTCTTTTCCTCTCTGCTCTTCTTTCTCTTCCTTAGCATGTCACATTTGAAAACCATTTGGTAATCCAAATTATGATTTGAACCTTCTAAATGCGCTTCAAGTCTTCAATTTTGACCCATTTGGGCTTGGATTGGGTCAATTTTAATGTCGTTGGGTTCGTCTTTTCAAGACGTTCAATTCGGCTATAAGTTTGCTAAAATCAGAGTTTTGTTGGTTCCAAATTTTAATTTCAGAAGCTTTCAACTCAATTGTTGCCTCAAGATTTGTGCCCGATCCTGATAATTTTTTGGTGATATGTCAAAGCTATAACCGAATTCTTCGTACAAACATTAAATCAATCAAACCTGGTAGATTCATAGGTATAATCAACACATTTCATTGATGGAATTTCTTGTGATGCATAAGTCTAGTACAAAAATTGTATGCATAAAAAAATTTATTATTTATTAGCTAATTTAAGGGTTGTTTATCTCCAAAATTTGAAATATATAATGTATTTAAAATATAATATCAAATAAAATCAGGTATTTTTTTTTTTTTTTTGTGCATGGTTGTTTGTAAAATAAATTTAGGGGTTTAGTGTTTGGTTTCTTGCAAAATAAAATCAGTATTATTGTGTTTGAATGTGTTGGCCGTTGAAGGTGGTGCTTTAATCTAATAAGCAAAAAATAAACTCAATCACAATTTTTTTTTTTCATTTATCTTCAAAATATACATACAACAAAATTTTTACAATACATTACATAACTACGGACTAGAACAAAACAAATTAGAGAATAGTCATGACTGCACAAAAATAAAAAATAAAAACCAAAAAAGTAATAAAAAAATACACATACTCAAAAGATCGTAACTTCCAACATCAGCCACTCAATTGGCTCCTTATTCATTCACTGCCCTAAAATAGAATATATAATAGATGTGAGCCAACATAGCTCACTAGATCACATCCATCGATCTAAATTTTTAATATCTTATCAAATGTGCATTTATTTATTTAAAAGCAATTAATAACATGCTATATAATGGTAACAAATTATATAAATTAAAGGAATTTTGCACTGAAAGTGATTAAACAAGAACTTCATATCAAATTAAAAAATGACATATTTCTTTTAAGCCCTTATGCCTCCCATCCGAAACAAATATCATTATTCGAACCCTTATGACTCCATGTGCTAGTATATAAAAAACGGACTCTTATAGCTCTCAAATGCTCAGCATAACAAACATTCACAAAATTTAGATCCTTATGACTTCAAGTGCATGCAACACCAAAAAAATTTCTTCCAACATCAAAATTTTAACAAATCACATATTTCAAACAAATAAGCATATATATAATTGCATTGCGATAAAAAAAATGAAAGTAAATAAATATAAATAAATTACAAAATGTTACACCGATAGCCCACAGGCTCAACAAATGTGTAAAATTTTATGATTATTGAATTTTACCAGTTTATCAAAGTTTGTTCATAAAATTATTTTGAAGTTTTCAATGTTCAACGACTTTATTTTTAGATGTTAGGATTATTTTTAATTTGCTAATAATAATTTCTAAAGAAAAAACCAAAATGTCTATAGTACTCATATATATATAAAGTTAGACAATAAATGTTTAACTTATGTGCCGCTATCTCCATTTTCATGACCTAAATTTATACGTTTAATAAAAAAAAATCTCAAAATTACCGCAATACTTCCTTCCCGGAAAATAGTCACTACCCCACCAAAGACTTTCGTGCAACCCTTATGTCTCCATCTCTCGAGTCGAGCTCAATCTCTAGCAAGTAGCCTTCTTTGACTTTTTTTCTTCTCCACTTAATAACTAGCTAAAGCTGGTCAGGTTATTGATAAGGGAAAATACATTTTTTTGTTGAAGAATTCCATCAATGGATGGCTAAGGGAAGCTAATTGACTTTGTGAAATTGGAGTTGGACGTGAAGAATGTGATGCCCCAAGATCTAACTTGGAAAGAATGTCA
>NW_021318557.1:0-7183 GCF_001605985.2 Dendrobium catenatum | reverse complement strand
TTTTCACGTATATGCTCATTTCATATCCTATCTCTAAAACTAAAGCCACTAACCCACACGAGCATCCTCATCTCCACAACACTTAGGTGAACAAATAGGCATATAAATCTAAATTTGCACAAGATTTTAATTAATACATGACGTATTGATTGACATTTTAGTCTGATAGGAGGCACACTTAACCTGTTACATTCAGAAGCAAATATATAAACATCCAAAGAAACTATTAGGAAACAGAATAGCAAATGCTAAACTCTCTCAAAAATGAGAGTTTTAGAAGGTATTTCTAATTATATATGCTGTTATACCATCATGAGATAGACTATTTTGTAATTCAAATTCATGATCTGTCATAGGAAGGAAACCAAATCATTGCTCCAAATACACCCTGAGTACTTTCACAGTAATCATAACCATGCATGAAACAAGTATTTAACCTCCAAATAAGAAAAAGAAAACACCACCATTAAGTTTGTGATTAGTTATTAAACAGCTCATTAGTAAAAGTCTGCTAGTAACAACAACAAAGACAAAGGAGCTAATACCCCTCCAGGAATTGATTCAGACTAAAAATCCCTCCCACATTTTTGTGAACTTCCACCTTGTATTTCTCCACCTTCCCTCCTCTCCTCCTTAGTTTAAGCAGTAAATCGAACTTAGCAAAGTCTTCAATCACCTGTCAGCCAAAAAATAATGAAAGAGAATATCAGCAGTATTCAGGTAATGTTCAAAGAGCAAACAAAAACGTAGGAAGTGAAACAAAATCAAAAGACTTCAATAGACTATTCGACCTCAGCTTTTGCATGTAGAATCTCAAGCAGCTCAAATGTAACAAGAAAACTGAACATATTATTGATGGCCTTAACAGCATGGTTTGCTGCAGCCTGGACAACGGGATCATGGGTAGGAACAGCCCTCCATCCAGGTTCATGTCCATCTAACATACCATTAGGCTTATTTAGTCTACGTAACAAACCACTGAGGCAGGCCAACAATTATTCAACGAGGTATCAAAAGGGCTCATTTGGAGGAGAAATTATTACATCCGGTCAAAAACCAAACGGTCCGAATGCATACAACGAGCAATACCGAGTCCAAAATACCGAGTTTTAGGTGATGTGGCGCGTGGTTATTGGTCTATAAACACATTCGGACACCAAATGTAATAATCTCTCCATTTGGAGTGGCTGAGAAAGCAAGAGCAAACACCAACTCACAAAAAGCTAAAATAATAAATTTCCTATCTGGCAGGAAGAGGGAAATTTTTAAAAGGAGAGTATAAAAAATTTGGAATTTGTAAAAAGTGTTTGACATAAAATTTAAGGAGAAAATACACCTGGCATTTTTAAAAAAATGCCAAAAATGCCAATATAAATTTAAAATTTATTATCATTCAAAAAGTACCCTGCTTGCGATCAGTTGTTGAGTCTTTAGTTATTCAATTATGAAGAAAAAGCACATATTTCGAATCCTAAAATGTAGTGTAATCATTAACTATTAATTATATTAACTATAATTATTGTAAATTTAACAAAAAGTAACTAAATAATTGATGATATATAAATTTTAATAAATATTTATTAAATATTTAATTATGTATATTAAGTATTTTTAAAAATATATGATATCATATATTTATTAAAATTTTAATAATAAATTTATAAACGTTATAATTTATAAATTATAAAAATATATTTAGTTATAATTGTAACTTAATAATACAAATTGTTTAAAGTTTAATAAAATTTTTTTATCTAGAAAAAAATATATAAAACAATTTTTTTAATTTTTATTATTAAATTAAAGAAATATATAAATTTAATAAAATGTTATATTACTAAATGATTAATAAAATTTAGTTGATGTAACATTTAAAATAAATTTTAATAATAAATATATATAACTTCTTATATGAAAAAATATTATAAGTTTTAAATAAATATTATTAAAAAGTTTATATCAATTAAAAATTAAAAATTATTTTATATCAATAACATATAAAAACAATTTTAATGATATAAAATTATTTTTGTATATAAGTTTTAATTTTGGTTTCTCAAGAAACTCGGATCATGTAGTAGTGCCCAGTAAATTAGTACAGTAAGCTTTAACTTAGAAGCTTTTAAAGAGCTTCAGAATGCTTCATTTCAGTTAAGCTCTTTGACACACTTCTTTATAGTTCATAACAAAAGAACTTCTTGCATAGGAAATAATATCAAAAGTATAGTAATGATCACAATGCTACACATTTAAGGCGAATTCACTTCCACAGCATTTCTACAATCATGACTTGTTTATAAAGAATCAGTAAATTAATATTACATACCCAACCATGTGCACCTATATAAACTCTCTCTTTTGATAAAAGTAAAAAAAACTTGTAAAGATCATCCCAAACAATAATTGTATGGCCACCAAATTAACATTTTGCAGAAATATTTCATAAAAAAACAAACTTTGATCAAAATTTACACCAAAGTTAAAAATATAGGTTGTTAAAATCTTCTTGACCAAACCCAACATCAAAATTTGATATTTTGCAGAAATTGGTATCTTAAAAAAATTAAACTTTGATCAAAATTTACACTGAAATTATAAAATCTAGATCATGCAATCTCGACCAAATCCAATCAGGGCATGAGACGATTAACCCTAATCTTTTTTACGGGGCATTTGTTAGCGAACTGTCCACGTCATCATCTATGACGGGTCTTGTATTCCCTTGTAGTTTTATATATAATATATACTTGACATTCATACTTGGATACTTTTCTCATTTATCTTCTTCCATATTTTGCTCTGTCCGTCTGCCTTTACCGTTCTCACATGTATCAGAGCTTTGCCATGGCAGAATCAAGAATCGGCTACCTCCCTCCCAGTCCTCTTCCCTACTCTCTCAACTTCTCTTATCTAACCTTGTTATCCCCCACCTCTCAATTCTTGATCTCAAACATCAGAATCTCGTTCCCACTCAGCTTACCTCGCACGTAGGAACTGGCGCTTCAACTGCTCCAGCACTTCACTTTGAGGGGCGAATGGCTTTGTGGACACCTAACGGCCCGAAACTCCAATTCGATTGATTCCACCAGCTCCGATTACAAACTATGGCATTTCATCGACAACAATCTTCATCTCTGCATTCTTCTAACCATTTCGTCTTTGATTCTTTCCTTTGTGCCTTCCTCCCCCGACGCTCAACGAAATTGGTCGGTTCTTGAATGTCGATTGCAGCCCTACGAAACCATTCTCAAAGTGTATCCAAACTCAAGAACAAACGTTCACAATATCAAGATGAAAAATTTGCCAGGTCTAGAAAGTGCGAAACTAGTATACTCGCTCAAATTCAAGACATATCGATCAGATAACATCACTCTCTCGGTTCTAAGAATTGACGCATGACAGAAAATATTCATTCCATTTCAAATAGCTCCGAACAAAGAGCTATTCTTGCGTTATGACGATCCGAATCCATCAGCATATAAATTGAGTCTTTCTTCAAATTGGGATAACCGACCATCTTGGTACATAACGCATTGAGACACTCCTATTTGCTTCTTGCCAGCGAAAAAGGATCAATAGTCCAAACAAGAACCACCATGCAAGATCATTTCTTCCATGAACCCAATTCCACCCTTTTACACAATGCCCCTTCTAAGGCCCGGGCGTCGTAAGGCTTGGGACGGCCGGTACAGAATGACCAATAAAAAAAGCGAGGACAGTTGCGCCAAACGACGATCTATTAGGAGGCAAGAACACCTTCTTTCCGCCGCCCGGTGCTCTCCTCCGATTCGCAACCGTTCACATTCTATCAACTCTGACCGATCCAACTGCCAAATATGCCTGGACAAACCTGTACACATTTGCCTATCAACTGTTGGGCATCGTTGTAATTTAAGTACACTCCAAACCATTACTTGGAGCCTCGTGCGCTAATGGCTCTGATCTCCTCCATGCTACTCAAGTACTGGGTTGGTGATTCTAGTGTACCACCCATCTTACTCCAGACAATTACATACAAATCTTATTTAAACCGCTTCATTCAGGGATCTGACACGTATCCACAGCTAACGGCAAACTTCAAAAATCTATATATGGTCGCAACAAAGCACCTCGACAATGGTTACAGAAATTTACCAACTTTCTTTTCTCAACCTTGGCTTCAAGTTCAGTCGTTGCCGACCCTTCTTTGCCTTACTATTTCAACGCCAACAATATTCAAATATTTACATACTAATCTACACGGTATGATATTCTTGTCCAGGAAGAATCTGCTTTCTTCCCATAAACTATAGTACTCACTTTGCTTCTACAAAAGCTTGCGTCAAGATTTCTTTATTTCTCGGTATATAGGTTTAATTTCGCACAAAATTCAGAATTTTTTCTCAAATCATATTTCACTACGCTACAAAAGCTGCTACAATCCGCTATGAGTTTGCATACTGTAAGTCCACACCGGACTCTAATTACACCAAAGAACAAGCCCAAGACTGCTCCAGCTCCGTTCAAACTTTTTTTCCTATATCCCTAACTCTACCGCAGACTCGCGGGTTCAATCTCAATACTCTATCAATCACTCGACCCAGACATCCCTTTTGCCACTAATTCTATCTAGCCAACATATGGCAAGCTCCACCAATCAAGACTTATCAAGCACTCAAACATCTTTTGCTACGCTACATCAAAGGCACTCTATCCGGTTCAGTCCTTCCTCTCACGATAGGCGATATTCAGCTCAAAAGCTTATGCAGACGTTGACTGGCATCAGGACTCGACTCGACGGAAATCAAATTACCGATTTTTTGCACATTCCTCTGGCAACAATCTCATATCTTGGTCGTCTAAAAAGCAAGTATACCGTTGCCAAATCTTCAACTAAGCTGAGTGATAGGTGGCTTCATCATTGGCTAAAGAAGAGATAAAGGAAGGAGAAGTAGCAGGGAATTTAGCAAGAGCTAGGGACGAGAGATCGAAGAGAGAGATAGGTGAGGAGCGAGTAGGAGATGTGTGAAGAGTCAGGGGTTGGCAGCGGGACGACTGCGAAGAGATGGGGATGACCGCCGCGGTAAGGGAGGACGTGGGTACGAGAGCGTACAGGCATTGATAAAGATCAACAGTATTTTCACCCTTATTTCTCAGAACCAAAAAAGTGCATGAAAACTAGTCTAATTCAATTCCTTTCACCATTTTCGTTTCCCTTCTTTTGATTCCTTCTTGTGAATTGTTTTCAGAACCATTAACCAGCAGGGAGAATAATGTGAATGGTAAGGAGACAATCTCATACATAACAAAAACTCTACGAGTACAGGGATTAGCGAAAAAAAAAAAAATCAGTGTATGGAAATTGATAGAGCGCGTCCCAAAGAGAAAACATTACAAGAAGAGTTGACTAGAAACAAACTAAAATGAGAAAAAAAGGCATTCTTCATTACTCGCTTGAAGCACCAGGTCAGCGAGGGTGAAGGCTGGCGATTCTCCATTCGCCCAGTATGTTGAAGTCCTGCATGCTCTACGCTATGATTAAGCATGGTTTCGTCCACAGTCCTTTGCCTCGTAGAGCTTTTTAATCCCGGCATCTATCGCCTCCCAAAGTGAGATGATATAAAGTTCCGCTACCACCTAGCTCTTGCGCTTCAACCACACGATTGCAAACTACACTCAGCCAGAGACATATCTAGCAACTAAACAAGCCTAAATCACTCCCCCAAGATCGTCAACCGAAACCCTAGAATTACAACTCTTAAAGAAAAATCAAATAACTGATCGATCCATAGACAAACTACTAGATCTGACTATATCATAATCAGAAAATTCCGGATCAGAAAAAAATGGCGAGGACGAAGCAAGGTTGAAAAGAAGAGGTCCAATCCGATAAGGTGAACAAAGATATGGCTTTTATTAAAAAAAAAAAAATTCAGAAAATAGACCGACCTCCTTTAACGTTATCTCGTAGACCTCTGGACGTCGAAGCGGCAAGCTCCCGAGTCTTCAAACGTCATGTACGAGTTATTTCTCCAGCACATTCACTGAACACCCTCCAGAGTAGCCATGGCGATCACTTGATCCTCTGTCCCCTACGCACTTGTGGAAAACGCGATTGCGAGAGCACAAAGAAAGGACAAAAAAGTCACAAAGAGAAAAGAAAGCACAGAACCATTCTCCCCAAATTTGCACCCATTGCCTTCCCTTTATTCCTACTCAGCCCCTATTGTGTCTCTCTCTCGTCTTATCTCGCTGAGCTCCTGTCTTAACCGCCATTCCCACAACTTTTGCCAGCGGTTGTCAAGGAAGGACGAGTCCTGGCGTGCACGTGAATCCAACACATTGTGAAACAATCTAACGGCTAGTTCGGGGCCTTGTTTAACTAGCGGTATGTTCGATCGACGTATACCAATACTTGAGTTAGGGTGCAAGCATGAATATTTAATTATCCTATTTATTGGTTTATTTAGGCATTTGAGAATGAAGTCTTAAAATTATTTTATAAAAATAAATAATTTATTATATTATGCAAGCCCGCTCACTCTAAGAAAAAGGACCTTCTGGCAAATATTAATAGTAAAATTCAATTATATGATAATCATTCTTGGATATATTAATTATCAATAAAGTCTTTGGACTTTGAATCCTATTGTGTAGTCATAATATATGTAATGAATTTATCTTAAATTATATCCCAAAAGTAATATATAATAAAATTTTCCAACAGTTAAGATTTTATTTGGGACACTTTTTAATTGCTCTTATTAAAGCAGAAAGTTTAGGTATAAAAATTTAATTTTTTAACTAAAATTTTGTTTTAAAAAGCAATAAAAAAAGTTGTCCCAAATGAAGCTTAAGACTTGGCCGCTAAGCCAAGAATATGATGAGAAGAATAAAGTTAAAAGAAATAGGGAAGTGTAGATAATCTTTAGACCGCAAGCTCATCATAGATATGTTTAGGATGGATTAAGAGAGTTATAGAACTGTTAATGTAGTAAATTTTTAAATTTTGAAGTTATTAGTAATATGTTGATATGTCTATTAATTATATATTTAATTTGTTTCAATAATATTAAAATAAATTTATATTAAAATGATATCTTTAGAATAAAGTATCAATTTATAACATTGCAATTTTTCGTTTTTATATTTTGGAGGACAATTAGTTTATAATAATAAAAAGTTAATTCGTCACTCTGTCAAA
>NW_021318556.1:527582-531552 GCF_001605985.2 Dendrobium catenatum | reverse complement strand
TTGCATCCCAAATCTTATAAGAATCTTCTCAATATAACATGCTTGAGAAAGTGCTAATATTTTATTTTTGCGATCTCTTATTAGTTTTATCTCAAGTATAAAACTTGCCTCTCCCAAATTTTTCATTTGGAATTGTTTGGCTAGCCATTTCTTTACGTCAAATAATAATTCATTATTATTCCAAATAAGTAGAATATCATCTACGTAAAGGATTAAGAACACCACTATTTGATTTTTAAAATACTTGTAAACACAAGTTTCATTTAAGCTTTGTTCAAATCCATAAGATTTAGTTGCTTCATCAAATCTTATATTACATGACCTTGAAGCATGCTTAAGTCCATATATAGATCTTTGTAGTTTACAAACTTTTTGCTCTTGACCTTCTATTATGAAACCCTCTGGCTGTTTCATATAAATTCTTTCTTCAAGATAGCCATTCAAAAAAGTCGTCTTGACATCTATTTGCCAAATTTCATAGTCATAATATGCAGCAATGGATAAAATTATACGTATAGATTTAAGCATAGCAATAGGAGAGAAAGTTTCATCAAAATCAATACCCTCCTTTTGGTTGTATCCTTTTGCCACTAGCCTTGTTTTATAAGTCTCAACTTTTCTATTAGCACTTCTTTTTCTCTTATATATCCATTTACATCCTATAGGTCTTACCTCGCTAGGAAGATCCATAAGTTCTCAAACAAAATTGAAATACATCGAATCTATTTCAAGTTTCATGACGTCTAACCATTTTTCTTTATCAGGATCCTCTAATGCTTGCTTATATGTTAATGGATCATCATTGTCATCATCAAATGCGACAATATATGCTTCTCCATTAATATTATATCGAGAGGGTAATCTAATAATTCTCCCACTACGACGAGGCAATAAAGGTTCTTGATTTAGAGTGGTGATTTCCTTTTGTTGACTTTCAACAATAGTATTCATATCTTTTGTAATTGGTTCATTTAGCAATTCTTTGAGTAACACTTTACTCCGAGGTTTGCAATCTTTCATATATTCATGTTCAAGAAAAGTAGCATTTGTCGATACAAATACTTTCTTTTCTTGAGGACTATAAAACAAATCTCCTCTTATACCTTTTGGATATCCGACAAAAATGCATACTTCTGAACGTGATTCCAACTTATTAGTTTTTGTCTTTAATACATGTGCCGGACATCCTCATATATGGATGTGTCGTAAACTAGGTTTATTCCCACTCCATAATTCTAAAGGTGTCTTATGTACTAATTTAGAAGGCACAATATTCAAAATATACATAGTAGTTTGTATTGCATATTCCCAAAATGAATTTGGTAAGGATGAGTAACTTAACATAGACCTAACCATATCGAGCAATGTTAGATTTCTTCTTTCAGCAACATCATTTTGTTGTGGAGTTGTAGGTGCAGTGAGTTGAGATACAATTCTATTTTCAATTAAATAATTTCTAAATTCTGTATCTAAGTACTCACCACCAAGATCTGATCAAAGTATTTTTAATGACTTGCTTAATTGATTTTTAACTTCTGCACGAAATTCTTTAAACTTTCAAAAAGTTTCATATTTTCTTGTCATTAAATAAACATAACCATATCTTGAATAGTCATCAATAAAAATGACAAAATATTCATAACCACCTCTTGCTTGTATATTAAATGGTCCACAAACATCTGAATGTACAACTTCAAGGGTTTCTTTTGCTCTTTCACTTTTTCCATAAAAAGTTCTCTTAGTCATTTTTCCTTCTAAACAAGATTCACAGACTGGTAGAGTTTTGACTGTCTGTTCTCTTAAAGGACCATCCTTTACTAGTCTTTCAATCCAATTTAAGTTTATATGACCAAGTCTAAGATGCCATAGATATGTGTTATTTTCATATGAAATCTTTTGCCCTTTTTGTTTAGGTTTTTTAACTTTGAACATTTCAGTATTAAACAGTGTGTTTCTAGTGGGTTTTAACATAAAGACTCCATTTTCCATTATTGTAGAACAAATATTCAAACCATTCTTAGAAATAACAATCTCATTATTATAAAAAGAGAGTCCAAAACATTGTTCAAACTTTGAAATAAACACAATATTTCTAGAAAACTCTGGAATAAAATAAACATTTTTCAACACTAGATATTTATTTTCAAATTCAAGCCTAACGGCTCCCACTGCTTGAGCTGATATAGTATTTCCTGTCCCTACTCTCATAACATGTTCTCCACTAGCAAGTCTTCTCCAAGAACTAAGCATCTGCAATGAAGAACATACATGATCAGTTGCACATGAATCAACTATCCAGGATGATAAATCATTTTCAACTAAACATTTTTCAAGAACTAGTAAATCAAATTTATCTTGCTTTTCTTTCTTCTTCTCTTTTAGCTCCGCAAGATACTTATTACAGTTTCGCTTCCAATGCCCTTCGATCCCACAATGAAAACATTTTCCTTTGGGTTCCTTTTTAGAGCTTTTGTTCTTTTTATTGCTTTTATTCTTGCTGCCCTTGCTTCCTTTTATGAATTTTATGTTTTTATCTATCTTCTTTCTTTTATTATTCTTATAAGTAGAAGAAGGATAAACTTCAGCAACATTTGATTCTGACTCTTTTTCTTTTGAAATTGATTCAAAAGTTTGAAGCTCATTTAGCAATTTAGTAAGATTATACTTTAGACGATTCATAAAGTAATTGCTCTTGAATTGCAGAAATCGCAAGGATAAAGTTTCTAAAATCATCCCCACTTGAGTTCCCTCATCAATGATTGCTCCATTAATCTCAGCTTCTTGAATATAATTTATCATTTTGAGAACATGTTCTCAAACTGAGACATTTGCTTTCATTTTAGAATTCATAACTGCTTTGATGGCTTCATGATGAGCTTGTTCAGAAGGTTTCACAAACATGGATTGGAGAGATTCCATAATCTCATATGCAGTTATCATATTTTCATGTTGCGATCTTAGCACGTCAGACATGCTAGCAAGGAGATAGTACCTTGCTTTGTTATTTGAGTCAATCCATTTTTCATAGGCATCTCGTACATTACGAGAAGCATTAACAGCAGGAAGTGGAGGACATTCCTCATTCAAAACAAACTTATCATTTTCACAAATCAGTACAAGGTTCATATTGCTTTTCCATTTCACAAAATTTTCCCCAGTTAACTTTTCATTTGATAAGATTGTGAGAATGAGATTCGTCATGATAACTGAAATAAATAAATAAACATATTTTAAAAATTAGCATGACATATCATTTAAAATTTGGCATATATGAGCATGATTCATAGACATATATGATTTATGCTTTTAAACAAATTTAAAAAATTGTTAATGCCATGATTATACTAATTTTATCAATAATATGCTGCCGTAGGGTCTGTCATATTATTATAAAATTAAATTGATACTTTATCATTTAATAAATAAAATCATAAATATCTCATATTTATCTTTACTTATTAATAACCGTTTATTTGGTCAAGATATAATTAACACATTTAATATATATCTTTATGAGTGTGACCCATTATTATAATTTTCTAAAATTTAAATTAAAATTGTCCCGTAGGGTAGGTCAATTTTAAAAATATATCTTAGAAAATTTATATAAAAGAAATCAACCTTGTTATTGTATTAAATGGACACCTTCTGTAGGGGAACGAAATCTATGCGTTGCTAGGCGCCACTTAAAACTCACGGCGTTGAATTAATAATGGAGACCAAAGGTTTTATTTCCATAAAATTCGCTCCCACTCATTATTTATTTTATCTTATAAAATATAAGAAAAAATTCATGATTAAATCATGAAATTTTCTAGAACAATATTACTAAAGTAAATTCAAAATCCACTTCAGATTTTCTTGGCTTAAAAAAAAATACATAAACACTTTTCAAATATCTCATAAGAAATACTTTATTTTAAAAAAGATATTATATAAATTAATAACTATTAAAATTATAACATTTAAT
>NW_021318556.1:517029-523314 GCF_001605985.2 Dendrobium catenatum | reverse complement strand
CACAACACCGCGTACCTGCTCTTCCGACCTAACCGATACCTGAACGTTTCTTGCACTCACAACTTCAGCTTCGTTTCTTTCCCTATGTCGTCTCCTTCCGACTTCGTCTCCTACACTCACGGCTTCGTCTCCTTCCCTCACAGCTTCGTCTATTTCCCTCACGGCTTCGCCTCTAGTTCGCCTTTCAATTTTAACAGGAAGCCCTAATCCTATACGCGAATACACGACTCAATGCGGACGCCTCATCCGCTTTTTTAATGATTGATTTTAAATAGGTAAGACCATTTGGATGAGGCGTACGCCTCACCCATAATTACGCAATTGCGCAATTGAGGCGCGCCTCACACAGGGTGAGGCGTACGCCTCAATCAGTGTCCAAATTGCGTGCGCCTTGAGGCGCTTTTGGACAGAATTGCGCAGAGGCGCACCTCTTATTGTGCAATTTTAAACAGAGATATAAAGTACCTCAATCCTTAATATCTCCATATCGAATAATCCGGATAAGATTATTCCATTCTTAATGTTAATGAACCGTACTAATAATATTTAATTATAGATTCCAACTATAATTAATAATTATGAACTTGTTTTGATTATTATCCATAATTCAATCCTCTTGTATATAATTATATACTAAATTATGGTTACATAAATAATCATGGAATAAAAAATATTATATCAAATGATAATATCGAAATATGCTAAACTTGTCTTTAAATATTTATTTCCATAGAAAATATATTACAATAATATTTCTTTAGGGCATAACCCTAACAAAAACATCTCTAATCTTAGGAAATTTGATGTAGGCAAAAGGGGGGGGGGGGTTCTCAAGCCAAACCCAAAAAAATTTGGTTTTGACTTCTCTTGAGCTTGCTAGCTCATTAATTTTTGAATTAAGAGTTAGCTCATTATGAGCTATGTTTTTTAGTTCATTTATTAGTGAACTTGTCTCTTCCTTTTCCCCCTTTTCTTCTTCCATGCTTTGGCTTTTGGGTTTCATGTGTAGGCTATTTTTCGTGCCTTGGCTCCTTGGTTTCCCCGGTTGGCTGCTGGTTTTCCGTGCTAGGTGGCCTTTCCGGTGCCTTGGTGCTTCGGTTCCGTGCGGACCTCCTTGGCTTTTGCAGCTGCCTCTTCGGGTTCCGCCTGGGCTGTTTTCCCGTGGCTGATGGGAGGCTTTTTTGTGGATTTGGTGCTTCGTTTCCTGGAGTTGATTGTTGGCTTTTCATTTCGCTTATTTAATATAGAATATTAAAGGGTTTTTGGGGCTGTTTGTATTTCCGTCTCTTGTCTATAAATATAAGTTGTTTGTGGCTGTTTTAAATATGTTATGTGAGTTATTTTTGGAGATGTAAACCTGCAGGTTTTGTTGGAAAAGCTTGCGAGCTTGTTCCATCACTTCTTCTAGGAAGGCTTGCGAGCTTCTCCACCCTTCGTCTTGGCTTCTAACCTCTTTCGTCTCGCCACAAGTGCCACCTCACTTGTATTCTTCTTCTAATGGATGAAAGCTTCTTTAGGTGTCTTGTTTGAGTCATTTGTAAGTGTCCAAGTTGTAATAGTCTTTTATATATTAAAGTGAAGTTATTTGTGGTTTATTTGTATCTTTTTGAGCATTTTGTATCTTTATTTTATCTAGGAAGTCATTTATTTTTGTGATAAAAAATTTGGGTCCCTCTCCTAAATTTTTTATTACATCATTTTGGTATCAGAGCAAGTTAGGAAGTCCTAGCTTTATGAGTTGTGTGTGTCTTGATGTCATGTTAGTTATCATGTAAGTTTTGTTTTGAGTCATGTTGTCATTTGAGTCTTGGTGTCAAGTGAGCAATCTCAAGCCTTGGTGTCTCTTGATGCAACGCCTTCAGAACAAAGCTAACTCATCGGGAGATGAGTCCTCAAGTAGGGGAGTCTGATGTATACAAGGGGGGGGGGTCAAATCAAACCCAAAAAAATTAGGTTTTGACTTCCCTTGAGCTTGCTAGCTCATTAATTTTTGAACTGGAATTTAGCTCATTATGAGCTGGTTTTTAGTTCATTTATTGAGCTAAGAGTTAGCTCATTATGAGCTATGTTTTTAGTTCACTTATTAATTTATTAGTAGCTCATTAATTTTGTCTCTTCTCCTTCCCCTTGTCCATCGTTTCCCGTGGATGGTTCTTGGGTTCCCGTGCCTTGGCTCCTTGGTTCCCACGGCTGCCTCCTTGGTTCCCACAATTGCCTCTTCGGGTTCCGCCTGGGCTGTTTTCTGTGACTTTTGGGGGGCTTTTCCGTGGCTATGGTACTTTGTTTCCTGGAGTTGACTGTTGGATTTTCGTTTCCCTTATTTAATTAAGAATATGAAGGGTTTTTGGGGCTGTTTGTATTCCCCTCCTTATTTATAAATATAAGTTGTTTGTTGCTGTTTTAAGTATGTTATGTGATTTGATTTTTGGAAATGTAAACCTGCGGGTTTGTTGTTTGGAAAAACTTGCGAGCTTTGTCCAAATTCCCTCTTTCCTTCTCTTTTTGAGAAAGCTTGCGAGCTTGTCTCCACCCTTCGTCTTGGCTTTTAACTTCTTTCGTCTCTCCACAAGCATCCACTCCATTGTATCCTTCTTCTCTAGGAAAGCAACTTTAGGTGTTTTGTTTGAGTCATTTGTAAGGTCTTGTAAGAGTCTTCATATATAAAAAGTGTCTTTTAGTATTATGTTTCTAAGTGTTCTTTCTATATGAAATGTAAGAGTTTGTTCTAAAGTTTCTAAGTTGTCTCTCCTTTTGAGTATAGTTGTGTCCTTTTTCTATTTAGTAAGTTATCTTTTTGTGATAAAAAATTTGGGTCCCTCCCCAAATTTTTCCCGTGCCTTTGCCCTCTTGGTTCCCGTGGTTGGTTATTCGGTTTTGCGGTTCCCTGCTTGGTTCCGTGCCGGGCTGCTCGGTTTTGCGGTTCCCTGCTTGGTTCCGTGAGTTTCTTTCTCTGTTTTGCTGAACCGTTTTGGAATTGCTGTTGTGGCTGTTGGCCTTTCATTTCCTAAAATCTAATTGGCCTATTTGAAAGGTTTATGGCTGTTTGATTCCCCACTATTGCCTATATATTTTGAGGGGAAAAAAAGGTGAAAAATGAGATTTTTGGAATGGAAAAACTGAAGGTTTTTCTTGGAAAAGCTTGAGAGCTTTGTCCACGTCTTCTTCTTCTATTCTTTGAGAAAGCTTGTGAGCTGGTCTCCCTTCCGTCTCGACTTCTAATCTCTTTCGTCTCTCCACAAGTTCCTTTCCACATGTATCCTTCTTCTCTAAGCAACAAATGGAATGCAAGTTTAGGTGTTTTTAATTTGTGATTGTGTCAAGTTTGTAAGCGTCATTTGTATGCGTCGTTTGTAAGTCTTTTATAATATTAAAGTTGTATTTTGTCTATTTCTTGTAATTTCTTTATCCTAGTAAGGTCATATCTTTCTAGCAATAAAAATTAGGTGTCTCCTAATTTTTTTTGCTTACATTTGCGTTCATCAAATTAAAAAAGGTGAAAAATGAGATTTTTGGAATGGAAAAACTGAAGGTTTTTCTTGGAAAAGCTTGAGAGCTTTGTCCACTTCTTCTTCTTCTATTCTTTGAGAAAGCTGGCAAGCTTGTCTCCCTTCCGTCTCGACTTCTAATCTCTTTCGTCTCTCCGCTAGTTCCCTTCCACATGTATCATTCTTCTCAAAGCAACAAATGGAATGCAACTTTCGGTATTTTTAATTTGTGATTGTGTCAAGTTTGTAAGCGTCATTTACATGCGTCGTTTGTAAGTCTTTTTATAATATTAAAGTTATATTTTGTCTATTTCTTATAATTTCTTTATCCCAGTAAGGTCAAATCTTTCTAGAAAAAAAAAATTAGGGGTCTCCTAATTTTTTTTGCTTACT
Source organism: Dendrobium catenatum (assembly GCF_001605985.2). Taxonomy (NCBI): domain Eukaryota; kingdom Viridiplantae; phylum Streptophyta; class Magnoliopsida; order Asparagales; family Orchidaceae; genus Dendrobium; species Dendrobium catenatum. Next base: position 519,436 of record NW_021318556.1, on the reverse strand, counting down.
TTTGCGTGCATCAAATTTGGTATAAGAGCAAGTTCTTATCCTTATTTGTCAAGTGAGTCTTGGTGAGTCATAGCAGTTGTCGTGTAAGTCTGTGGTGTCAAGTAATTTAGGTTTTGTTGAGTCTTTTAGAAAAATGGAAAAAGACAAAAATAGTGATCAAGTGGAAGAATGCAAGCCAGAAGATCGTGAAGTCCAAATTCCATTGGATAGATGGGTTCCAACGGAAGGAAGTTCAACAGATCGCTTCAAAACGAATTGTACAAACTTCAATATCACATGTTCATGATGAGAAATACGAGAAAAGGAAGAAATATCTTCAAGAACAATTCGAGAAAGAGCAAGAAGAAATCCTGAAGAAATTTGAGGCAAAGATTCAAGAGTTAGATGCACTCCCTCCGTCTCCTCAGATCAAATCAAAAGACAACTCATCGGGAGATGAGTTTTTCAAGTAGAGGAGTCTTATGTAGGCAGGGGGGGTCAAAACAAGATGAGAATTTGTTTTGATCCTTGGGCTTCTGGTGTTCTCGGGTAAGCCTTGGTTGCTTGGTATTGAGCTCAAAATGCTGAAATTCTACTTGGTATTAGCTCATAAATGCTTGAGCTAAAGTTTTAGCTCAATGATTGAGGATTAATTGCACTTCCTAGCTCATTAATCCAAAAAGGTTTGCTATTAAGTCTTGAATTTATTTTGTAGTGGACTTTGCCTCTTCTCCTTCCCTTTGTCTATTTGTTTTCTTATGCTGGCTGTTTTCCCATGCCTTGTCCCTTGGGTTCCCGTGGCTGGCTGTTGGTTTTCTATGCTGGGAGGTTTTCCTGTACCTTTGTGTTAACCTTCATATAATATCTAATGAAGAATAAAGATGAAATGCATACCTGCTCCAATCTATCGGGTCCACGAATATTGCCGGATATCCCGCATACCTCGGACTATCGAAGGATCCCCGAAATCCTGCGAGCTGCTCCGATTTGCGATCAAATCCCGTCGAAATCCCTGCTGGAGCCGCTGGACTCACATCTCTTCCCGCAAATCCCGCTGTGCTCGCATCTCATCCCGGAATTTTTGCAAGAAAACCTGCGACAACTCCTCGATCGAGCGCCCAAATCTCCTTTAAATACCGACCCAACCCCATGGCTTTCGGCTGCTCTCACGCTCGATCTCCTCTTCAACGATCGAGCTCCCGATTCCACTGCTCCGACTAAATCCCGACCACCCTCTCCTTTGTTCGACTCCACACAACAAACCCGACGCCAACCTCCAACCGAACTCCTGTTCGGAGCTCCTCTCGCACGAACCCTGCCAAAGCTCTCACTGCCGACGCCTCTCAACCTCACGCCCTATCTCCTCTCCAGCGACCAAGCCCCCCGATCCCTCTCTGCTCCCGACCAACCTATACACGCTTTTCTCTAGCGTGGTGGGAGGAAGTTTGTCGCGGTGTTTTCAACGAATCGGGTGATCACCTAAAATCCTGTTATCGACGTGCGTGTCGAGCCGGCAAACCGCCTATACACGCTTTTCTTTAGCATGGTGGGATGGGAACCCGGTGCGACGCATGCGACGAGATCGGGATATTCATAAGTACCCGCTTGCGGGGAAACAACTGCTTTTCATTCATAAGTACCCGTTCGCGGGGAAACAACTGTTTCTCTTTTGCAACAGGTACCGAAGACCCATACACGCCTTTCTCTGGCGTGGTGGGGACAAAGACTTTACACGGCCGCGGTGTCCTCGAAAGAGGGCACCTACCGTACACGCTTTTCTCTAGCGTGGCGGGAGGCCCAGTTTTCCGACGTTTTTTCCCCTAAACGGGGGAGATGCCGGGAGCCTACCGAAATTTTGGGTGAATGTACGATCATACTCGGATCTGATTTGAACATCAAATTAGCAAGACTTGGGCATCATTTGAACATTAATTGGAACATTAAATGAACTTAATCTGGGCACAACTTGAGACAAAATCAAGCTTAAATTCAAGCTTAATCAAATGAACATGAAAGAAATGACAGTGGAACTTGAACTCAATGCAAAGGACCTATTTGAACTCAAAATTGAACACACATGGACAGCAGGGGACTCGACAAACGGAAGAGATTCATATTGAGCCTGGACTTTATTTGAACATGTTTTGGACTTAAACTTGTGTTTCTAACTCAAAAAGATGAACGAGCCTAAACTCACATTGAAATTCATTCTAACTTAACATAAACAATGAAGAGCCTGAACTCAAATCAAACCATGAAAGGCTAAATGAACTTGAACATGAGCTCACCATTGGGATAAATAGAAGACTTGTGGACTCAAGTTCAAACGAGTATAAAAAAGCTTGAACTTGGATATGGACTCAAATGCCATCTTTGGTTAATAAGAATGTATAATCTAAATTGCAAATAGATACACAAGGCTACTTTA
>NW_021318556.1:407373-516929 GCF_001605985.2 Dendrobium catenatum | reverse complement strand
ATCTCTGGGTAGTGTCTTATCTACAAACCCATCTGCCTACCAAAATTTACCTCGGAACATAGTTCGTTAAAACTCCCTCGCCGAATAAGAAAAGCGAGTGGAGGCCGAGGCCGAATTTTCGGAGCCCACACTTTGCCCCCTTGGTTCCCGTGGTTGGCTGTTCGTTTTGCGGTTCCCTGCTTGGTTCCGTGCTGGGCTGCTCGGTTTTGCGGTTCCCTGCTTGGTTGCGTGAGTTTTGCTATTGTGGCTGTTGGCCTTTCATTTACTAAAGTCTAATTGGCTTATTTGAAAGGTTTATGGCTGTTTGGTTCCCCACTCTTGCCTATATATTAGAGATGTATTTTGAGGGGAAAAAAGGTGAAAAATGAGATTTTTGGAATGGAAAAACTGAAGGTTTTTCTTGGAAAAGCTTGAGAGCTTTGTCCACTTCTTCTTCTTCTACTCTTTGAGAAAGCTTGCAAGCTTGTCTCCCTTCCGTCTCGACTTCTAATCTCTTTCGTCTCTCGGCAAGTTCCCTTCCACATGTATGCTTCTTCTCAAAGCAACAAATGGAATGCAACGTTAGGTGTTTTTAATTTGTGATTGTGTCAAGTTTGTAAACGTCATTTTTATGCGTCGTTTGTAAGTCTTTTTATAATATTAATGTTGTATTTTGTCTATTTCTTGTAATTTCTTTATCCTAGTAAGGTCATATCTTTCTAGCAAAAAAAAATTAGGGTTCTCCTAATTTTTTTTGCTTACTTTTGCGTGCATCAGTTCACAAGACACCCAAAAATAGATTTTAAAAGCTTTACCAATCCTATGATTTGCAACTTGAACCTTTGAAGATTCGTATGAAATCTTACAACAAGTGTGCCATAGATTTAAAAATCTGACTAAATGCATTTTCGCGCATTCATGAAAGCCATGGAGAATATACAAATTGGCAAATATGAAAACCCATTTTTTTTTTTGTAAATTTCATTATGACATTTAATCAAAAGGGAAAACATGTCTTATGATGCAAAGAAACATACACCTCAATATTCATCTTGGGATGAGAAGATATCACATAGCCTATGATTATTGGTAGGTGATGGATTGATAAGTAACATGAATGCTAAAACATGCATTTGAGAAGTATTAGATACAAATCCAACACTCCTATACGCATTAACATCCTCTCTGAATTCTCACATGAGAACCAACAATCGAAAACAACCAAATTTTTGCTGTTTTGCAAAGAGGACAACCGATAAGGGATTTTGAGAGAACAAAAATTGAAGTTTCTAAGGACGTAAGGCTTGGGGGCATCAACCACCCATCAAGTGGTGATGGCCTTGGGGGACCCTAAGTTTCACTAAGTTTTAGGATTTTACCACACTCGGGCTGTCGAAGCGCTCTAAATTGCTGTCAAAGCTACTGTCCAAGCTCCAATCCAAGTTCTAACTGCTGTCCAAGCTGCTCCGGAGGTCGCCGCTGCTATCCAAGGTTCTCCCAAGCCTCTAAACCACTGTTTGGAAGGTTTTAAAACCTTCCCTTGCTGTTTGGAAGTCTCTAACAACCTTCTTGTTGCCCTGAGGTCACCGGAGTTGATTTGAGAGTGAAAGAAAACTCTTAAACCTTCCTAAATCTGTTGCCGAGCTCCTCCTACGCCAGGTGACAGCCGGAGAGTTGCAACTCCACGCCTTCCTTCCCTGATTTCACGAACATAGGAAACCGACCGGCTTCCTTCTTTCACTCGGGCTGGACGAACACGTAGAGCCAGTCGGCTCTGCTTCCTTTTCTCGGGGCGGAAGAACGAACACAAGTGGAGATGGATTCCACCTCCGCGTCTCACGCTCCCTTGCTCTTTTCGTTCGGGATGGACACATACAAGCAGAGATTCGGACCTTGATGGATTCAGACACACGAAGCAAGCGGAAGAGTACCGCCTCTGCCTCTCTTCTCGCGTTCCCTCACTTTCTTTCTCTCTAGGTCGGGACAGACAACACAAGAGGAGAAACGAATCCCGCTCCCCCTCATCTCCCACTGTTTATGTGACGGACAAGCATGCAGGATGCCCATGCGCACTCGCGTATTTGCCGTAGGATGAGATTTCTGCCACAAGAGATAAGAGATCTCCGCAATCTCTCAGATGTAGCTGCCCGCGAGAATTGAAGATTTACTAATAACGGCCGCAAAATTTGAAAATCAAGAAAATCCTAGCCATTGAATGCAACGGTTGATTTGGAAGGGTCAATTGGGCTAATCTTGAGCCTAAATTGGACTCGATTCAAACCGATTTGAGCCGATTCAAGTCCGATTAAGGCTGATCAAGTCAATTTTGGAAAATTAGACTTGAATCGGTGTCGAATTACGTAGAATTTGGTTCGACGAGGCTCGATTATGTTCGATTTGATTTGATTCGATTTTAATTTAATTTAATTAAAACGAGACTAATTTGATGAAATTAAAATTTAATTTCAACAAATCGGGGTCCGATTTTGCTTCAAATGTGTTCGATCGAATCGATCGTGTACGATCGACGCTAGTTGGCTCGATCAGGGTCTGGTCGACACGAAATTGTATGTCAACAGTTGATGCTAGCTTAATTCATGAATAATTACACAATAATATTTGAAGAGATAATGGGACAGCAGAGGTTCATTAATCTCCACACACTAAGCTACGAGTAAAATTAATTTGACAATGCAACACTCCCACGTCACAAATGTCCCACCTTTCAATGTGTATGTGATGCAAAATTTGCTGTTGTCTTACCAGGTAGGTTGAATTTTATTGCTTTTTAACTATTTTTGTTCTCACTAGACATTTGCAAGATGATGTACCTTGGTGTATGCTTTTTGCTGATGATATTCTTCTTGTTGATAAGACTAGAGAGGGAGTTGAAGGTAAACTTGAATTATGGAGGTCAACCTTAGAGTCTAAAGGTTTTCGCTTGAGTAGATCTAAAACGGAATATATGGAGTGTAATTTTAGCAGTAATAGTCCTAGTGAGGGGATTGTGACTTTGGGCGATCAAGTCATTAATAAGAGTACACGTTTTAGGTATCTTGGATCTATTGTTCAGAGTGATGGTGAAATAGATGGGGATATTATCAGCAGAATTCAAGTTGGATGGTTGAAGTGGCGGAATGCATCGGGCTTGTTATGTGATAGAAATGTACCCCTCAAACTTAAGGGAAAATTCTATAAGATGGTAGTGAGGCCTGCAATGCTTTATGGTGCCGAATGTTGGCCATTAAAAGAGAAGCATAATACTAAGTTAAGTGTGGCAGAGATGAGGATGCTTAGATGGATGAGTGGCTTTACCCTTAGAGATAGGATACGAAATGAGCATATACGTGAAAAGGTTGGAGTAGCTCCAGTAGAAGATAAGATTAGAGAGAGTCGCCTTAGATGGTTTGGTCACATAAAAAGGCGGCCTTCCGACGACCCAGTTAAGAGAGTAGAGGTATTAGATTTGACTTGTGTTAAGAAAGGTAGGGGTAGACCTAAAAAGACTTGGTTAGAAAATATTAGGAATGACCTTTCTTTATTAGATTTAAACGAGAATTTGGCTTTTAATAGGACTCAATGGAGAAAAAGGATTCATGTAGCCGACCCCACGTAGTGGGATAAAGGCTTGATGTTGTTGTTGTTGTTGTTGTTGTTGGTAGTAGTGGTTTTTCTTACTCATGTTCTAATTAAATAAATAGATAGAATGTATTTAATTTTCTTTGAAAGTTCTATGCTATGCATTTCTACTGCTTCAGTGTTCAGCTGAACCTTAGCCGGTACTACATGGTTTTATAAGAATAAGTAATAATTTTTTTTTTGGTCATTTGTATTTTTGTCGTATATTAATTTTTTTATGTGCTGGCTATAATTTCTAGGTGGAGGAGTTGGCTTTTCTTATTAAAGATAACTTGCATTGCAAGCATCTTGTTCTCTCTACAGAGGAGGCCTTAATTAGTTTTCTTCAAAATGATTCTAGGTAACAAGAAAGTATTTTAGCCTTTCTATATTTGGACATTTTTAAGCAGTTGCTTTTTTTCTTGTGAACAATCTTATTTTCTTGTGAACAAAGTTCTATGCCATGCATCCCGACAGCTTCATTTTTAAGCAGTTGTTTTTTTGGTCCTTTTAGAAACATGTTGATGCTTATTTATTTGAAGTCTTACATCCATTCAAGATATTGGGTGATGGAGTTTTGAAAAATCTATAACAATGATTGAAAATATTACTCATAATTATGATTATTAGCCTTATCAACGCTTCGGTTTTAGATTCATGAATCCTCTTTATTTATTACTAATGAGCGACATGGGGTATTAATTCTATTATCTGCAAATACTTTGCACAGCTTTTATTTATATCAACTTCCATCTGTACCCATCCTACTTCCACATAGTTCGGCGTTAATTTTATCTACTAGCATGTAGTTGCATGTTCTAACTTTTGGTTTACATGTCTAAATCACCCAGATCTATTTACTGTCTATGTTTTTTTAATATAATAATTCTTCAATTGATCCTTCCTACTTTTATTATAAATTCATCTTAATATTATTATTCTTTTATTCTTTACTTGGATATTAATATTTTTTGAGTATTTAACACTCAGGTTTGTTTAATATAGTCAGCCTAAGTATAATTTTATAAGATTCACCTCAAAGTTTTCATTATATTATTACTCCATAATATTTTGGTGATATTTCACTGTATTAAACATCCAATTTTAGCTCTAGAAATTATATTTAGTTATATCTTTCCAATTCTTCTGTATAATATTTCTAGATATTTAAATCTATCATATCTTGATATTACTTTATCTTCTAGTAGTTTCAATGGATAATTGTTACTATCATACCCAATACAAAGTACGTGCATATACTTAATCTTTAATTGATATTATGTAATCTGTGAAAAACATACACCAAAGCATCTTTTTTTAAATATTCAAGTAAATCTTCAAAGTCAATGCAAAAAGATTGGGTTAAATGATATTCCTAAATGTAATCACATTATAATTGGGACCTCATTGTCAACGTTCTATTGTACATCTCTTATAATTTTAACATATTATTTATACACACATTTTTTTTCTTAAACCTTGCCCAATTAATATTTGTGATATTGGTTCACAAGACTTATTAAGATCAACATAAATCATGTGTAGATTCTCCCTTTATTTTGTACTCTTTTCTTAATTGTCTTAATACAAAAATTGTTGTGATGGTAGATATTTCTGGCATGAAACTAAATTGATTCTCCACATGAACATAATTTTTCCAAGTCTATTTTCATTACTCGCCTCCATAACTTCATTATATGACTCATAAATTTGATTCATTTATAATTATGATAATTATAAAGAACTTTTTTTATTATGGCTTCCTTGTACTCAAAGTTACATGTTTGGATTACTAGGCGCCTTAGCTAGCCAAGTTGTAAGCGTCATGTTCTAATCAGCATTCATGCATTAATCATTCTAAAAAAATTCAGTTTCGGACCACCACACCTATGGAATGCATAAAAGTACTAACAAAGAATTGCAAAATTCAAGTTTGCATCGAAGCATGAAACCCTATAGTATAAAAGTACGAGAAATGCAAAGTATATTTGGAAAGATGGGCTTTCAAATCTTGAAGCTGAGTCATGATTTTTGTCATTAAACCATGCTCACTCTCAATAGTATGCAACTCTTCTACAATTCGAACCAACTTAAGACATCTAAAATCACTCAATGACGAGTTTGATATTATTGCTCTCTTTTGATTGATCGATTCCTTCTGTCCCGTTATTCTTTTATGTTTGATTTGTATGAGACCAAGTTCTTTATCTCCCTCTTATGAGTGTTGACCTGTATTCGTAGCAAACAGAAGCAAAACAAAAAAAAAAAAGAAGAAAAAAGGCTTTTGCACCTGCCCTCCGCACGTTGCTCTTTCCACAAACGCAGGTAAAATTCCTGAAATCCTGTTCTCCGCACTAGTCAGACATCTGGATGCTGATCTTTGCATGTTGGCGACGTGGTTTACACGATCTGCTAGCGTCGTTAAAAGGGGGAAGAAACCGAGCTCCCTTGATCTCTTCCTCTTGTTGTCTCTTTCGAACTCCTCCTCGGTCTCTTCCTCTCTTGTGCGATCATCAGAGTCGAGCCAAAATCCCGACCTCCTCCTTCTCTGTCGATTGCAGGGCAAATTATTGGGTCAGGTGACCGAACGCAGAGATAGGTCCGGATATTAATAAAATATTATTTTAAAATTAGCGCAAGTAAAGCGCAACTAAAGCGCTGGTAAAGCGCAACTAAAGCGCAACTAAAGCGCAGGCCAAAAAGCGCAACTAAAGCGCAGGTAAAGCGCAACCAAAGCGCAACTAAAGCGCAAGTCAAAAAGCGCAACTGAAACGCAAGGTGACGCGACAAATTTTTATTGGATGTCCAAACTTATTTTTCGCCTCCGGTCACCTGACCCAATAATTTGCCCGATTGCAGCCAACCCGACTGCCCTAGTCGACGACTTCTATTGGATCGGAAGCAACAACGGAAGTTCGATCGCTGTGAATCATAATTAATTATAATTAACTATTTTGCTTTTAATTAATTATTATCAATTATAATTAAATAAATTAATTATAAATTTGTTATCCTTGATTATAATTAATTAATGTTAATTTTAATTAAAACTATGGGAAAGAGTTATGGAGCATAGGCTGCGGCGTGATATTGATGTTTCTCAAAATCAATTTGGATTCATGCTGGGTAGGTCGACTATGTAAGCCATACATTTATTAAGAGGTTTGATGGAGAAATATAGGGAAAATAAGGAGGATCTACATATGATATTTATTGATTTAGAAAAAGCATATGATAAAGTTCCAAAGGTTGGGGGGGGGGGGAGAATCCGGTGCCATAGGTGTGATGAGGCGGGTAGGCGCTATACATGCTCTTGTAGCGTGGTGGGGACAACCTTGAGTACCATGGGACCTTCTCTTGCCTCGACTTCGACATCAGCACCGCCAATACTGCTACGCAATGTATAATGTTCCAAATCCCATTTTCAGCGTTTGTGGCCGGCTGGAGAACCACCTATTTGTGATCTCATAGCACGGTATGGGATCCTGGTGTGACGCATACGGCGAGGTGGGTAAGCCCTATACATGCTCTTGTAGCGTGTGGGGAAAGCCACTCATATTTTCATATATGTACTTTGGAGCTCCCATATACGCTCTTGTACCGTGGTGTGATGAAAAGATGTACTGCCTGGTGTCCCAGTTCCCCATATCTCCCCCAAATGGGGGATATGCCAGGATGCTGCCAAAATTTACACTGAAGTACACGAGACCTGAACAATAAAGAAGGCTTAACTTGAGTAGCAATACAAAGGATCTGTACCTGAACATAAATGCACAAAATTTGAACAGATGCACAGGAGACTTTTATAACAGGGGACCTGAATTGAATAGCAAAGAACATAACCTTAAATCTTAAAATGCATAATTAAGATTAAAATGCAAATAATAATTGCATTCAAATGAATACAAGCAAACAAGCAAGGCACTCGTGACGAACAAGACCTCGATGTATGCAAGAAATGAATGCTAGTCAATTCACAACAATTTCAAAACAAATATCAATACTTGAATACATAGCACACAATGAAAGATGCTTGTTGATACATGATAGATGTAGTGGATTCCTACAACAGTCCCTACGAGGTCAAAAACGCACTATACTTGCAAACAATAGCAATCAACATTAATGAAGGCCTTGATGAAAGAAACAACCAACTACCGAATGTATGGATGTCTCCCACATGCATTAATGAAATCCCTAACACAAACAACAATGCCTGTAGATTGAGATGACAACACTAGCAATTGATCGTGGAAGACCCGTCATTGCAAACAAGTACAATCAACGACCACCTGTAAATGATAAAGGTGGACATGATGCATATGCAATAAACTCCTACAACAATACCCATGTAATTGGATACAATGTACTTATAAGCAACATCAACCGACTCAGGAATGCATAAGTGTCCCCTACATGCACTAATAAGAGCCTTCATACAAGCAACAACCAACTGGTAGCTTAACATAGTGATGCACACAAGCAATAACAAAAGGGCTATCTTGTACGTGGGAAATCTGACAAAAGTAATAATAGAAAAAAGGGCACTGAATATAGCAACGCCTCGGGGTAACTGATCAACATCGACACAACATCAGATTAATACACTGTTTCGAATGCAAGCAAAGACGATTGATACAACACACTTGCAGATAATAACAGCGGGTATACTACAAATGCAACAAACTCCCTGTGGACATAAAGACACAACATCTATAAACAACCATAGGAGATATGTTGCATATAGTAATTCATCTACGAATGACGAAGACCAACGTGCAACATATTTTAGATCCTCCTTGCAGTCAATAACCATCCAACAGTCAGGTTGCTACAATGATTCTTTGACAATCACATATCAGTATGCAGATGAGTGTACGAATCTACCTATAATCAAGTGATTGATAATCAGTGATGAATGCATACAACAGTTCCCCTTTAGATTCCTACAAAAGCGATGATTTAGATGCTGTTAGTACAACGAAGATCCCTGTGGACACAGGCATAGGAAACACCTATGTGCATCAACTGATTCCTCGAAGAGAACCCTTGTATGAAGTGAGCACCCCTCTTCCTATAAAAATGGAAGAGTTTGAGCAAATTTGAGCTAAACTTCCTGGTGTTCCAAAGTTTATTCTTTGCTTTTTGTCTAAGATAAAACATCTCTGACATCTACAGGCCTTGGAAGTGCAAATGATCTTCAAAGTCTGACATTGCAGCACAATATACCATGCACATTGATAATGCTATGGTATCGCCTCTGTCAATGTTGTTCAACCAAAGAATACAAGTACCTACTGATTTCTTGGACAGAATCCTCCCATGAGGACACCTCTTATAAGAACGGAAGAGATATTTGAACAAATTCGAGCTAAAATTCTTGGTGTTCCAATGTTCCTTCTAGTAATATAAATTTTTTCAATATCTCCATGACGATTAGACTATTATTCTTATTGAAGAAGGCATGAACGACAAGAGCACCCAGATACCTCTACTTATCTTAGAGGCCAACTACCTAACTATGGAGGCTACATCTTGTAGAAATCCACAATACTGTAGATCCTCAAAAGGATTATTTTCAAGGCTGCAGCCACTAATTTCAAAGTGTAGGGCATCAGTAAGAATGCAATCATCTAAGGTATAAATGATTAATTCTTTATTTAAGCCAACAACAAAAATTGATGATGATGGCATAATGAAAGAGCTAAAACGACCTCCCGATGAATGAGAAAAGGGAGTCTACATCAGAACAAAGAGATCTCGTAACAATCAGGTGACAATGTTATGATTCACCCGTAAGCAAAAGCAGGGATTCAATAGTAAGAATCATGTGTCGCTTGAGTACGACGTCACGCTATCGGATCCGCAACATCCTTACAAGCGGACAGAAGGCGTGTACGAGCATCCAAATAGAATGCTGCATTCAAATGACGGTCACCCGCACAACTGAGCAGCATCAAATATTCTAAAAATGCCCCCACACATACAATGTAATATGTATGCACCTAAGTACACAAATGGGGTAAATGCAATCACAAGATTCGCATGGGACCCGACTAGCGTGTATTGGATACACAAGTGACATCTAGAGATGCTGTGCTGGTCAATAAATGAACATAGTTCAAGCCCGGTCCTTCTATGCGGGTAGATAGGAATCGACGAGGCTCGAACTATCAAATAGATATGCGGTCAGGGTGCCGACAAGAATATTTGTTTTATAAGTTTATATAAGGCCATCAATGCCTCCAACAAAGAAAATAATTAATTAACAAAATCATAAAGCAAGCAACGAAACCCGATCCTCTATCGACAACTCGACAGAGTTGACAAGGTTTATTTCAGCTCACATGGTGCTAATGCATAGTTGAAAATATCATTAGAATTCATTCTGAAATAATCTCCTGCTAGTAAGGACGTGCTACATGTCCTCTGACCGGTGATTTTACCGCCAAATAATACCGTAGGATAAATGGTTCTGACCTAGAGGCCTCTGAATCTTCTGGTTTTGCCGCCAAATTATACCTCTAAATTATTGTTATGGCATACATTCCTTAGTGGCATCAAATCTTTGAGATATGAATCAATAGGATATAATCGATAGGGAACAAAACCCTTTGTTAGCTAAGGTGGGTTCAAATTTGTCCCCTTAGATAAACATTCACCCCAGGTCTATGAGGTACCATTGGACGAACCAACCCATGGTTGCCGACAATAATTTTTCTGTCAGGTTGGGTCGACCACCTTCTCTGACTAAGTAAGCTAGGGACCATGATGGCCCGGGACGATGGATTCATATGATCTTGATTGGGTCCATCCATTCCCCCACCATCCGCTTTAAGTGTAAGATGGTGAAATTTTTATTTTAAATATCAAATCTCCTAACTTTCCAAATTCAAATACTCATGCTGCTACTATACATCAGATAACACGTATTTCTACGTATCTGATTGATGACTAGCCTTAATCGGAAGTTCTCTCTCGTGATTGGGAGGGGTAATTAACTATAGGGGCTTGCGCTTATAGGAAATCAAAACTCAGATCATAAAGTCATCGCCCTAGAAATTTAAGTACAAGAAAAAGGAGAAGAAGAAGAATATGGTAGTGAAGACACTATTAAAATCGAGGTGGTTTGCATGGTAAGACGCAACGATGATGAGGATGGTGATGATGAAGACGATCGCTACGAAGAGAACATGCTTGCCGACATCGCTATAGGGCTGGATCTATTGTAAGAAGAAGTGCCCACTCCTCAGAAGAACGCGAAAAAGAAGTTTTAGAAACCCCTTCGCTGTCGAAACCATTACTTTTGCGGAGATGAGAAGGCAAGTGAGGTGACATATGAGAGCAAAAGATAAAGAAATCTCTCAATTAGATAAAAAAATGATTGAGATGATGACTCAGATGACAACGATGATGGAAATGATGCAGAAGGCCACTTTTATAGGTCTTACGCAAGCTCGGCCTGTTAACTAAGCTGCGAGTATTGCTCCAGTAAACCCTCCGAATCCACAGGCGCCCTAGGACTCAAGAGTGAAAGGTGTGCCTGAATGTGTCAATGAAACCGATGACCCAACCCGCCAACACACTCCATAAAATGTGATGAGAGCCTCGGAGCCTGTAACTGCAGCACAGCTAGAGGGCTTAATTAGTGAAAAGATTAAGGCCATTATTGCTGCTGAACAGGAAAATAAATTGGTAGGAAAAGGTCGCTCGTACCCGATAGAGTACGACCAAGTGTCGTATATAAAGAGATATTCTGTACGGAAATTCATTACGTTTGATGGAAACAAAATTCTCAGACAGCACCTAACACAATATAAAGTCACTTGCTGGAACACGGAGGCAATGATGCCTTATTATTTTGGCAATTCGTCAATAGCTTGATCGGAACTACTTTTGAATGGTATGCCGAGCTGTCGAACGATTCTTTAAAGATATTCACGGAATTAGAGGCTCTATTCGTGAAAAGATTCGTCAGTGCGATGTAGAAGACTTCCATCGCTGATCTCGTCCTATATAAAAGAAGGAAGAGTTAGTGACAAAATATATTACCCGCTGGCACAATCTCAGTATGAAGTGCGAGCAGCAACTGGAAGATGAACATGCAGTTCAACTGTTGATGCAGAATATTGACGATAAAATGCAAGCCTTTTTGTGCATGGCTTCTATCATTACATTCCAAGATATGTTAGACAGGGTAACGAAGTTTGAAAAGTTAAACTTGTTAAAATCTGAAAGTCTCCTTGATAAACAAAAAAAGGCCAAAGCACCTGACGCTAGGAAGATTGAAGCCTATTCCACATTCCCTTCCAGACCTGATAAGGGAAAACAAGTGGATATGATGTTGATAAAGGCAAACGGGCAGTGTATAACATTGATAAAGGAAAGCAGCCAATACAGTATGAAGATAAGCCAAAACAGGCTTAAAATCCTAACCCTCAGCAAAAATTGGTTATTGGAGGAAATGGTAAATCTCGAGCCTTTCCTGGTGGAGGAGAGCGCCTGAAATAAGCTATGAGAACTAGTGATAGAACATTACCGTCCCTCAAGTTTAAAATAAACAAAGAATATTTATTCAAGAGGGACAGTGTTACCAAATTATTCCGGTAAGCACTCAAGGTCAGTCTTGAATTACTTGAGTGCAAAATACTAGAAGAGTCTAAACATATTAGCGACCCAAACTACTGCCCGTATCATCTAGTACTTAGTTATCAAATTGAAGATTGCTGTCTTCAATGATTGGCTGGAGAAAAAAATATAAAAGGTGAGAACTAACCTTATCAGATAACGTATTAATTCATCCCAAAAAGGAATCCATCCGGGTGGTCACCTTCGCTTACTTACCCCCGCCTAAAGAAATAACAACAAAAGAACTTATTAAAGAAGAATAATGGGAGACCGTGATCTTCAAGAAGACAACTAAAATTATAAAATTGCTAGGAGTTCCGGGTGATAAGCAGAAGTCTCCTATTGAGCTAATGTTAAATTTAAAGGGGTTGCCTGTGCCATATGTATCCACCTCCAAACAACAATCTGGCCAAGCTAGTTCATCGAAGTCTGGTAAGGTTAAGTCAAAGTCTTCCAAGAAGAAAGTAAAATCAAAGAGGCTTAAGGAGAAGAAGACTACAACGCAAAAGGCTATTGACAGTTTGGGCGAATATCACCAGACTGTCAGGAAGCCCATTAAGCTTGGTGATTTCTTGAAGGAGCTCAAAATAGATGATAAGGAAGAAGCTGGAGAAGAATCCCTTCCTACGGAGACATGCCGAGTCATCTCGGCGATATCAAAGATATTGGAAAGGGAGGAATACGTTGAAAAAGCGGCCCCTGAATCTTGTCTAATGGTGTCATCAATGGATTATAGTTTAGAAGATCTATATTTTTCAAATTAAGATGATTCAGATCCTGACATAGCATCGCAAATGGAGCAGGTGAAACTGGAGGACGATTCTAAGTCTACAGGTGAATCTCTAGACGTTACAATGGCCGACTCCGTAGAGAATAATTTATTAAATAAGTCTGAATCAGACGAGCTGGCCTAAGTGCAGTTGAAAAGTTGCAAGGTACTGCCACCTCCACTAAAAAAAGGGATTTCTACCAAGATAAGGGGATGAACATAGTCATTATTGAAGATATTATCCCTAAAGAATCTAAGAAGAAAGAGGCTTCAGCCAAGGGAATAGATTATAATATTTTATCGAATATGAGAAAAATTCCAGCACAACGAAGCATATATGACGTCATCGTGATGTCTAAAGACCTTCGAGAAACTCTGATTCAGACTCTCAAGGACCCTGAAAGATACAAGACATATTTTGTTGAATGGAATATGATGGAGGTGATACAAGCTCGGAATGAGCCAATAATCACTTTTGCTGAGGATGATGTGATGCTCGGAATGGCAGATCATAATCACCCTCTATATGTTATAGTAGAGAGCGACGATATGATGATCAGTCGGATTTTGATCGATCCCGGGTCATCTATAAATCTCGTAAGCTTAAAGGCATTACGATTATTGTGCCTCGATGTGCAGCATCTTGGACAAGAAAAGTTAATGGTACATGACTTTAATGAGAAGGGGCAGAAGATCCTGGGATCATTTACACTCTCCCTTACATTTGGAGAACTTCATATAGATGTCAAATTTCATATAATTGATGCAGATACCTCATTTAAGACTCTTCTGTGTTGCCCATGGTTGCATGAGTACGACATCGTCCCGTTAACACTACATCAATGCATGAAGTATCTCAGGAATTGAGAAGAATTCAGAATCCCTGGTGACATTCAGCCCTTTGCTGTCCATGAAGTAATAATATATGAAGATGCCAAATACTTCATTCCGAAGAATCTAAAGCCGTCGAGCTCTCTCGAGGCCAAATCATCGACTCCAGAGACTGCAAATCAACTCGAATAAGAAGGCAAGAAAAAATAGATGGGGTGAAAGAAGACAATGCCAATTCTTCCCAAAGTACCGACCTTCTGAAAGAAAAGAAACATGTGCCTCATCTAGGGAGTGACATAGATGAAAGTGATGTCACCCCTACCAAATCCCGGAGGGTATGCTGGTCAATGACCAATGGAAGCAAAAAGGTTGAATATTCAAATTACGATTATGACTATGACTCTATCTACATGAATACAGTGCAAGAAATATTCTCCAGAAGATTATGTAGCCTGCCACTCTCAGATGGCGTACTTGCGGTTAGACGTATTCCCCCGCAACATTTCAATGAAATAATTTTATGAGATGTGCATAATGTTGAGGAGTTCATAACATGTTATGTGCCTCCTCTAAGAAATAGGGACAGACCAGGAACCCTATTTTACAAATTTAGAGATCGCGAAGAAGGGAATCAAGACTAGCTCCACTGGCCCATCGAGCATAGGGAATTAATGCCTAGGAGAATGCCTAGATTTAGTACTGAAAACATTCAGAGGATGTTGCGAAAACAGGCAAGAATTCGTACTCTTGCATATTAACTTTGCCTTTGCTTAAAGCTTTGGTATTGGAGAAATCCCCATTCATTGCAAAGAAAGAATATTCTCGCAAGAAGAGGTCTCAGATTCGTCGTGCAAAAGCACCCTAAAAAAGAGATGTGTCAAGCCATCACATGCATGAAAATCAAATCTAATGACGATGGTGATGAGGAGATATATGAAGCTGACACATGTGATGATCAACTCGTAGTGGCCAAGCTTGCAACAGAAGAACTGAAAGATGGTGGACAGACAATCACTATGGATGAGTTAAAAGAAGTCAACTTGGGAACTGAGGAGGACCCTCGCCCAACCTTCATTAGTGCTCTTTTAACCGAAGAACAGGTTGAATAAATAGAGATGTTTCTTTATGAATTCAGGGACTGTTTTGCCTGGACATATGCTGAAATGCCCGGCTTATCCCAGTTAAGAAAGAATTTAACCATGGATGAGATATCATTTTTTAATTTTATCTTTGTAGTCGAAAATGATATGGTTAAATTTTTTCTTAAGAAACTTATGATCATGTCATTTTTTAATTTTATCTTTGTAAATCTTAATATTTTCATAAGCCTCATTTCTAAATTCTTTTAATTTATTCAACTATATTAATCTTTAAAATTTAATTATTTTATAGCCGAGAATGCCTTGTGCTATAATTCTATAGAAATTTGACAAGCTTTTTCGAAGACTAACTTATAAAGAGATATGTCAATAGTGGTCTTAAAAATAATTATATAGGCTTATAATGCATCATTTAATTTAATAACATAATATTTCATATTAGAATTGAGATTTTTTTCTAAATTTTTTTTATCCTTCTATTACTTATTTCAGCTTGGCCACTAGTTTGAGGGTGATAAGCTGTTACAACCCTATGATGTATATCATATTTCATTAATGTTATTTATACTCTCCTATTTTAGAAATGACTTCCCCTATCATTGATTAAAGCTCTAGGCTTTCTAAATCTTTAAAAAATATTTTTCTTTAAAAATTTAAGCATAACCTAAGCACCAGTTCTAGGAGTTGCCACTCCAACCTATTTAGATATATTGTCAGCAACAAAATCAAATAGGAATGTTGTGTGAGTCAATAAATTAACGTAGTTCGAGCCCGATCATTCTATGCTGGTAGATAGGAGTTGGCATAGCTCGAACTATCAAACAGATATTCGATCAGGGTGTCGACCAAAATATCTGTTTTATATATTCATCTAAGACCTTCAAGACCTCAAACAAAAAAAATTCATTAACAAAACCACAAAGCCAACAACAAAAATTGTTTATCTATCAACAACTCGATAGAGTTGACATGGTTTAATTCACAAATGAAAATGGTCCCAAATTCCCCGATGATGATCGTATTGAATTTAAATCTGAACAGGAGGGGATCAAATATTCTAAATGCCCTCAAACGCTCAAAAAATCTAAAATTTTGAAAATACCAAAATCCAGAATATTTAAAATTAAATTATTAAACATTTAAAGCAAACACCCATCCATCCTCCACAACAGTTTGCCAAGGTGAACAAATTAAATTTTACTTCAGCTCACATGGAGCTAATGCCTAGTTGAAAATATCATTAGGATCCATTCTCAAATAATCTTCTGCCAGTAAAGATGCAGTATGTGTCTTCTGACCCATAGTTTTACTGCCAAATGACACCGCAGGATAAACGATTATGACCCGGGGCCCTCTGAACTGAGTGGTTTTACTGCCAAATGGAACCACTAAATTACGGTTATGGCCATAGCCAATACATTTCTTAGTGACATTAAATCCTTAAAATATGAATCAGTAGGATATAATCGATAGGGCACAAAGCCTTATGTTAGCTAAGGTGGATTCAAATTTGTCCCCTTAGACAAACATTCACTTCAGGTCTACGAGGTACCCTTGGATGAAGTAACACATGGCTGCTGACAATGATCCTTCTATCAGGTTGGGTCGACTACCTCTTTTGATTAAGTAGACTAGGGACCACGATGGCCCGTGACGATGAAACCATGAGATCTTGATCGGGTCCATCATCTATTCCCCCACCATCCTCTTTAAGTGTATGATGGTGAAATTTTTATTTTAAATATCAAAATTTTAAACTTTCTAAATTCTAATACCCATGCTGCTACTATATGCCAGATAACATGTATTTATATATATCTGATTGACGACTAGCCTTAATCGAAAGTTCTCTCTCGTGATCGGGAGGGGTAATTAACTATAGCGGCTGGCACATATAGGAAATCAGAACTCAGATCATAAAGTCCTCGCAAAATGAGGGTGAAATCTCTAGATAGTGTCTTATTTATAATCCAATATGCATTCCAAAATTTACCTCGGAACTTAATCCGTTAAAACTTCCCCAAAAAATTGTGAATAGATTTATAATTAAGATTAGTTATTGTTTTGTTCATCCATAACTGAATTGATCAAATCGAAGTTTAGTTTGGTTCAATTTAGTTTGAAAATAGTTTGGTCGTTTGATTTTTAAAATCGTAGAACTGAAGCAAATTGATTTTTTTGCAAATTTGCATGCCGAAGAAGCAAAATTGATCAAGTAGTGTTTATTTACATCTTTAGATCATCTAATCTAGTTCATGACAAATTGGAGTTGGCCCTCTCATCCAACTTAATAACATTTTATTTAAAAGAAAATGATCAAAATGGTCTATGGACTCTTTACAAAAAGATCAAAATGGCCCCCAACTATATTAAAGGGTCATTTTGTCCCTCAACTTTGGGACTATTCTGATTCCTGTTTAGAAGTTGAGGGACCAAAATGATTCTTTACCTTTAATATAGTTGGGGATCATTTTTGTCCTTCATAAAGAGTCAAGATATCATTTTGGTCCTTTTATCTTTTATTTAATTTGAATTGTTTGTTAGGATAAGATTTAATTTTGGATATGATTAGATATGATTTCAAAATCTGTTATTACCTTTTTTCAAAGCAAATATTATATCCCGTCTATGAAAAGGGTACAATATAATCAATTATATAGAAAAACCAAAAGAAAAGTGAAAAAAACAATACTTAAAATAACTGATAACATGAGGGCAAAGAAATGTGTGTCCATGTTTAGATGAAGATCAACACAATCTGTACAAGTTAAGAATGATAGTCATTTGGTGAGTTATTGCATCTTACTTAAAAGTTCAGTAAATCTTGGGGAATTAATTTTTTTTTCTATTCCTACTTTTCCTGGGAAAAAGATATTTGAAATCATTTATCTTCTTATGCTTTGATGCTAGGATGGTTAACATCAGAAGCATATGCTTTCTTAGATTTCAGGCCACTAAAATCCTCAACAATAATGTATAATGCAGAGTTTGTACTATCTGTACTAATGGATCAAAGTCAATGCTCAAGTTTGAAGAGGATCTCTTACCACATCTTTGAAACTTGAAGTGCATAAAAAATTTGGGGCTATAGATTGAATTTCTCTCTTTATAGGGTACAATTTTTTGATTACACTCCAAATATTAAGTGAAATAATGAACACTATTTAAAGGGAGAATTTGATCATTTCAATCATCCCCATTAACCTAATTTTTTGGGTGCCATATATGACGATTTTCTCATTTCATGGTTAGCCTTCAAGCTATCTAACTTCTAACAACAACAACAATAACAACAACAATACTTTATCCCACTACGTAGGGTCGGCTACATGAACTTTTTTTCTCCATTATGTCCTGTTAAGAGTCAAATTCTCATCTAAATCTAATAAGAAAATCTGTTGGAGAATTTTTGTATCATCAAACGGATTGTATATTATATAATCGAGTAAGGCATAAGAATATGATATATTACCCCGAAGAGCAAAAATATCATTTCCTTATGGACTCAATAATAAAATTTACAGTTATTAACAGAGATTCCCCCACTTGATGTTTGGTCAAGCGGGGTTTATTTATTTCTGGGGTACAGACATCCCATAGGGGCAAGCCTCTATGGTTAATTACATCCAAAGTTTTGGCTTGGGAAAACATTTGATTAAACTAGTGGTTTTCTTTTCTTGGAAGTCATTTTAGACATTGACTAAAGTTTGCTTTTTTGTTTTAAAATCCGTGAAAGTCTTGCTTAAAGGGTTTTCGGTCTTTTAGGAATTTCAATGAGGAATTGATCAACTTAGAATCAAATTTTTGGGAATGAAAGCCAAAGGAGGTGAAGTAGGGGCACTTGATTCTGAGATGAAACTCAGAGGTGCTCAAACTATCCTATATTGGACTTTACATTTTAGTAATCTAATTTTGGTTTAAATTGATATTTTTATTAGAATATTGGGGCTTACATCCCAACAACACTTGTTGGAGGAATTGCCCGAGAGATGAGGGCTTATAGGGTGATTTAAAATCAACCCTTGCCTCGAACCCTAACACTAAGGTGAGAACTACCGATAGGTAGTGCCTCGAACCTAGATTTAACGAGTGAAAAGAGGGACTTATAAGCTACACCTCATAAGAGGCATAACCCGCCCTACCTCTGGATTTATTGTCCCGCCTGGAAGGGACTACCAGCTAAACATTCTCTAATCGCTTTTAAAACCATGTTATTCGGTCTCAATGCAAATGTAGAGTGGTAGGGTTATTTTTATTTAGAAGGTAGGGCTTATAGCTTGGCTTTGAGGCCAAGATACCTAAGTATGTGGGTATGCATATGTTGACTCACAAAAAGAGAGATTTTTGTTATCTAGTCCTTAAGTAGAGGCATTCTACATGTATGAGAGAAGATTGTTGATTTTGTTTCACATACAGGTGGAGGATTACTTAGAATTTATTTCTAAGATTTGACCACCATGTAATGACATTTGATTGGAATCTTTGGAGATTCCAAATCATCATACATGAGAGAGAGGAACATTCATTTATCAATTTTATATCTTAACAAACGAAGAGAAAGAAAAGATTGGTTGGTTTTATGTTCCACCACAAGGGTTGATAGTTTGGAGTTTGGTTCCAATCTACAAAGATTCATGTGTAGGTGGAGCACTTAGAGCCTTGATGTAAATACAACACATAAGTGAATTGTTTGTTGATTAGGTGCTTCAACAAACTAGGTGAGGGAACATGGAAGTTGGTTCCAAGTTAGAAAGAATTTATGCAATGACATATTTGATGTTTGAGGTGCTCCAAATATTATTGCATAAGAGATGTAATTTGTAGTTTTTGGACTACAAATTAAGAGGGTCATCTACCCATATAGGTTAGGCAAATGAAAAAGGCTAGATTTAGAATCCTAAGCCTAAGAAGGGAATTCTTTCATTGATCCTAGTCTCAAAATGAAAGAAAGGGAGAGCTTAGATTTTTGGCTCTAAGCTACAAGATTTTCATATAATGATAGGTTGAAATTTTAGAGAATTCCAAATCATTATGTATGAAGGGAAACATTTATTTGCTAACTTTGTGTTATTAGCAAATGAAATTGGGGAACTAGGGTTTGATCCCAAAGTCCACTAGTGCTCTTTAATTTCTTTAGAGGTGATTTGGAGAGCAACAAGCAAGAGAACCATTCGTTGTTTTCTTGTTCCAACCAATGGAATGACAAAAACTTAGAATTTGATTTTCTAAGTTTGAAAGACTCATGTGGTGGTACACTTGAAGGCTTAAGGGACTTCAATTCATCTAACATGAGAGGATGCTTGTTGGTTTTGGGGTTCCAACAAGAGATGTAAGAAAACTTGGATTTTGGCTCCAAGTTTCTAAAGCTTGTAACATGACGCATTAAGGATTTTTTTTTTTGGAAAATCCATAATGCAAGACATGACAAAGGTTGATGATAACTCCTAAGATATGCTAGGAGTCGGATGATAAAACATTTGGAGCATTGGGGGTGCTCCAAAAGTCATGCAATGATATGTGTTTGGGGCTTTGAGAAGGTTCCAATTACCATGCATTTGGAGAGATGGGTGAGTGCTTGTAGAATTTGTATCTACAAGCACTGAGAGTTGAACTTAGGATTTTTTTTGAATCCTAGGGTAAGATTTGTTCATGCAATGGAAAATGGACGCTTTGAGATGCTCCAAATTTCCATACATGTGGAAGTGAAGATTACTAAGAGCTTCCAACTCAATGAAAAGATTTCCAACTCAATGAAAAGATTTCCAAATCAATTTTGGCGTGATTTGGGTAGAAAGATTGGTCCTACAACTTGAAATTGGAAGACAACCTATAACATTATCAAAGCTCTACAAGAAGGTGGTTTTCCCTAAATCGTACCTAATATGATTCGAAAATTTGAGAGCTTGTATTTGATCATATTATCTTGCAAATTAAGAAAAATGAGCTTAAATAATCCCTTAATATGATGGAGCATTGATCATGGGCCTTTGGGGTCCATGAAATGTTCCAAACCAAGTTTAGCAATATTTAGGATTAAATTAGTACATTTATGAAAATTTGCAAGCTAATACATTCACTAATTTAAGCAAGGAATAAATAACATATGGCTTGAATCATGATTTAGTAGGGAAACATGTATCTTAAAGCCTTTAAGGGATCAAATCACTTTTGTCATGATTTGATCCATTAAGGGCATAAAGATGATTTCCCAAACTCTTGAAAGATTTGCATAATAAAAGTTACTAGCCATAAAAATTTTATCATAAGCCATGTAACACATCCAAAAGATAGGTTAATCAAGCACACTTGTTCTGGGATTTTTTTTGAAGTAAATTTTTGAGATTCACACTAGATCCTACAACAAGTCATAACAAATATTTTGGATATATTGCAAGACTTATGACAACCGTACAAGCTCCACAAAATTTCTAAATCATACTTCTATCGTCGTGACACTAATGTTGAATAAGTACACGTTTACAATATGAAGTTTGAATGGATATGCAAGCTACACCCTCAATTTGACTAAGAAAAGTAACATAACCTAGGCTTCAATGTGGGTGAAGGCTATTTCATGGGATATGAGTGCAAAATCATGCATTTGAGAGGGGTTGGACACCAATCCAACACCTCTATGCGCATCAAAATCCTCTTGGGACTCTCACATGAGAATCCACAAATGAAAATTACCAAATTTTCATTGATTTACGAAGAGGACAGCCAACGGGGGATTTTGGGAGAGCAAAAATTGAAGCTTCTAAGGGACCTATGGCTTGGGGGCATCAACCACACAATAATTGGCCTTGGGGGACCCTAGGTTTCACTAAGTTTTTTAAAGATTTTACCACACCCGGGCTGTCCAAGCGCTCCTATCCAAGTTCTAAGCGTTGTCCAAGCTCCGCTCCAAGTTCCAATTGATGTACAAGCTACTCCGGAGGGTGGATTTGCTGTCCAAAGCACTCTGGATAGCATTTTTCAGCGTTTGAAAGCTGTCGGAAGCTGTATGGCTGCTGTCCAAGGCGATTTGTTGACTCCAAGCTGCTGTTTGGAGAAGTTCGAAGCTTTCCCTTGCTGTTTGGAAGTCTCCAACAGCTTTCGACTCGCCTCGAGGTCGCCGGAATTGAAGGAGTGAGGGGAAGAAGTCTCTGCAGCAAATGCAAAGCCTTTGAGACCGAGCCAAAGTAGTCAGGTCGCACAGGTCCGGCGAAAGAAAGAGCCGGAGCTCCTAATAGGTCTGGCCGAGACCCTAGATGGGCTCGGACGAAGCCGTCGCACGCGAGAGGGAAGCCGGACGGGGCTTCCGAACGCAAGAAGTGCGAACGGGGCGAATGCTACGCGAACTGGGGCTTCGGCGTGGACTGGGGTTCCGCCTGGTGGAGTCGCACGATGGAGAAGAACCGCCTGGTGGAGTCGTTCCCTTTCTCTCGCTCGCTCACTCTCTGTGTATCGGGACCGAAGAACGAAAGCCAAGGGGGAGCCGAATGCCTCCCCTTCTCCCTCTCACGCTCTCTTCTCAGCTCTGGCTTCGGACGGACAGCCCAAGGGGACTGCCCAAATGAGCCTATGAGGCTTTCTTGTTGCTTGAAACGAGGGGAATGTACTTGAGTACATTGAACCCAAATTTGGGCGAGATTTGAGAGAATATCTCAGCCCTAGGTTTCAAATTTCTGATTTGGGAAATTGATTTAGCCCAAATCAGTCAATTGGGGATGAAATTGGCTTCGAATTGGGCTCGACCCAAACCGATTTGAGTCGATTTGGGTCCGATTTCGGTCGATCGAGTCAATTTGTCGAGATTGAACTCAGATCGACGCCGAATTGGACTCGACGTTGTTCCACGAGGTTCGATTTAATTTGATTTGGTTTTAATTTAATTAAATTTAATTTAATTTAATTAAATTGAGGCTTAATTCGGATTAATTTTGCCTCGACGATGATCAATTGAGTTGATCGAGCGCGATCGAGCTTTGTCGCGCTCGATCGGGGTCAAGTCGATGCGAAAATATTCGTCAACAAAAAGTTCATTTATAATATTTTCTAACCATGTCTTTTTAGGTCTACCTCTATCTATATTAACATAAGTCAAATCTAAGTTCCTGTGGAAAAAAAATTTACAAGACGACAATAGGAATGTATATCCTCAAATTCAGCATTCTAGTAATAATCACTTGATTAAGAACTAATTCAAATCTATTTTTTAAAATGAATATCAACATCCATTTTAATTATAATCCTAGTCATTGATGACTTAAAAAGCCTTAGGTGGGGCAAATTATTGGGTCAGGTGACCGAACCAACTCCGCGTTTGGACGCCAATAGAAAGCAGAAACCTGGCTGCGATTTTTTTATTATAATCTCTTTGCTTTATGTCTTGTCAACCCGATCGACCCGACCCAGTAACCCAGATGATTTGAATTCCAGAATAAAAGAATGGAAACGAAGCGTTTTGTCATTTCACGCAACATTTTCACTGCTCTGTTACTCTCGGCTCTAGTAATCTGCTCTCGGACTCCTCCAATACCTTCGGTTCTGCAATATCTTCTTCCCACCGACGGTAGACGATGACATTGAAGAAGATCATCATTTTGAAAAAGTATGGTTGCGCCTATCTTGCGCTTAACTTGCGCTTTTGTTGTGTTTATGTTATATGTTAAATTTTAGGCTTTAGTAATAATTTTTTACATTGCATTGTTTGTTCAATGTGATCTTCAAATGTTTATTTTCTGAATTTCAACCTTCTTCATAAATGGAAGAAACAAATGATGTGAATGGTTTGGTTGAGCTTTACTTGAGCTATATGTGCGCTTTACTTGCGCTTAACTTGCGCTTTTATCTTTTTTTTTTGTTTTTTTATAGATGCCATATCAAAGGCCAGTAACTTCTCGATGCTATGTCACCACTTTCAGAAAATATTGTGATGATTTTGTCGAGATAATTGGTGATGAACTTGAGCAGACATTAAAGAATTTGAACATTTATCCGTTTTTGAAGTTTCTAGCATTACAACAGCATTACAATAGTGTATACCACTTCTTTTTGAGGTTCTGAAATGTTGGAGTCCTGCTGATGAAGGCTTCATTGTCCATGGTCATTTACTAAAAATCACCTCTTACGAGGTTGCGTTGTTGATAGGTAATATTTTGAATAAGAAATTATGGGTACGGATATGTTTTTTTACTTTAAATGTAACATGTACAAAATTTTTCTTACAGGTATGCCTAACAGAGGCGATGATATCAAATGGAGGATTAATCCTCTAATTGGACCTCTAACAACTAAAATAAAAACTAAAATGATAAAATTAGACAAATTGACTAATAATGCTACCAAATTAAATACCTTTATAATATTTTTTATTAGATAATCTTTTCTTTTCACTAAACAACCATAAAACCTCTAGAAGGCTCACATTTGTTGCAAGTAAAGTAAGTGAGTTCACTTCTATTAATTGAGCTTCATGTATAAGGAACTTCATGGTCGACGAATTCAACACAATTATTGACAAGTTTTAAATGTAAAGACCATTGGGTTACATCAATGATTTTTTTTCTTCTCCTACTGGTAAGTTTTCAGTCATACTGGTTATTTTCCTCTCATAAAGCTTTTTAATATTAACTTTTAATATTATATGTTTGTTATTATACAGATTTGATTTTTGAAACACTTTTCTTTGAATAAACCATCAGATCCAGAACTAAGATCACGTTTTT
The DNA here is from genome assembly GCF_001605985.2 of Dendrobium catenatum. Lineage (NCBI taxonomy): Eukaryota > Viridiplantae > Streptophyta > Magnoliopsida > Asparagales > Orchidaceae > Dendrobium > Dendrobium catenatum. The sequence goes on along the minus strand of NW_021318556.1, from coordinate 492,294 downwards.
TGAGATGGGAGGGGTACAATGAATTATACTTTACACAAAAAAAAGCTGCCAAATTATTTAAATTTTTAAAGAAAAATGAGATAATTTTTAAGTCTAAATGTTTAATATTATAAATGTTTTATTTAAAGAGTTGCGCTTTACATGCACTATGGTTGCGCTATAGCGCAAGTAAAGCGCAACCATAGCGCAAGTAAAACACAATGAAAGCGCAACCATAGCGCAAGTGAAGCGCAACTATAGCGCAACAATCAGGTAATTAATATATTTATATTTTTTGTAGATTTACCTTGCTCTTCAGAATGTTTCTAATGAAGAAGCAGAAAAATACGGGGCTGACATTAATATTATACAAAACCTGGAAACCCGGCATGAGCATTAACCCCTTATAATTCAATCACCCCCAACCCCAAGGAAAAAAATTCACACCACCCCACCTCCATCTCCTCATCAAGAACCACCTGAAAGTTCACCTCCACCGCCTACTCAACGTTCTACGCATCCTTCTACTAGACAACCACCTATTATAAAAACACAAGATTCAGAGTCTGTTCAGAAAAAAACTTTTAGAAGTATTTCAAAAAATGTTCAACTATAGCGCAAGTAAAGCGCAAGTAAAGCGCAACTTAAACGCATGTAAACCTCCGGATTTGTTTATCATCTTCTGTTTATCAATCCTTAAAATAATGATATTCTTCATCCTAAAAATAATAATGAAAGCTAAACAACAACATTAGAGATTTTTTTACTTTTCCGCAAAAACAAAAAATATTAATGATCTTCCTAAAAATCGCAACATCTAAGATCCTAAGACTCTAATGAGCTGAAACCGACGCCCTTTTTCTACGGCGATGAATTGAAACTGTTTACAACTTTCTATCTCGTTTTTTCAACTTGCGATGAGATTGAAACTTATCGATATGTTGAAACCAGAGGAATTTCCAGCTAAGTTAGCTTCTGATTCATGCACCACCCCTTCCGATTCATGAATCATTTCCGATTCATGCACCACCCCTTCCGATTCATGCACTCCCTCTTCACCTCCCTCTTCACTGAGCATTCCATCTCTTTTCTGCAATTAGCTAGCTCGTTTTTTCTTCTAAAGCAATAAATATTTAGATCTTTCGCGGTTTTCAAAAATAGGGCGGCAAACGCTTAAAATGAAAATAAAGTGGACTGGGTCGGGTCGATCGGGCTGACAAGACATAAAGCAAACAGATTATAATAAAAAAATCGCAACCATGTGTCTGCTTTCTATTGGCGTCCGAACACGGAGATAGGTTCGGTCACCTGACCCAATAATTTGCCCTTAGGTGGAGCATCCATGTGTGCCAAAAATAGAACCAGAAGAATATAAAGTGAATTGATTAAAGTAGTGAACTTTAAGTCATGTAAAAACAAACCCAAATTAGAGTCATAGGTTGTCCTAAGAAGAGTTAAAGTAAGGATGCCATATAATCATACACATCAAGATGCTATTAAAATACATGTGAGAATATTCTTGAGTAATCTATTTCCAATAATAATTTAATAGGCACATGACTCGAGTTGGGAAGCCCAACAGAGCAATCACTAGTCAAATGTAAATCAAGCATGAATTTGGGTATAATCTTGAGTCCAGGATGATCCCAGAGAACTTCTTTCTCACTATTGAAAAAAGAAAATGGAACTGCAAACTAAAAATCTTAGATTTGGGGTAAATGGGAGCCGGTTTGTCATGGAAGGTTATGGGTAGTTTGTGTCGAGATAAATTTTAATTTTGCTTAAAGAATAATGGAATATGAGTAGAGGAAGTAGGTGAAGCATCCTCATCACCAACTGCTTCAGCACAAGAACCTGGTGTACACACTAATCACAACACTTCAGTCCTTGAATGGTTGGAAATTAATTTATTGAATAGTAATCTTCGAAGGAGGTTCCCTTGTACCCATAAAAAAATATTGGTGGAATAGCTTGATATATAGGAGCAATCAACGAGGGTGAAGGTGTTGAGGGTTGAATATGGATGAGCCGTGGATAGCGTCATATTGGCACTATGGAAGAAGTCAAGCGGGTCCACAATTCATAAATGCACAGCTGCTAGAAAGGAGTTGAAGAATATGGCATATAAGCATGGCCGTTGGAACAAAGACGTGGAATGAAATAGATGGGAGTAGCGGCTTATGAACTTAGCAGGTGGGACGATTACCTGGCGCTCAGTGATAAATTATATAATAATTTTTCCATCTTCAATGGCCTTTTGAAATAAGATAGTTGAATAAGATGTGATTGCTTGTTATTCATATAAGTGGTCCTTCATCATGTCTACATGATTAGTAAAAACTAGTATGAACTGCTGTTTGGTTTCAGATGATTACGTTATTATTGATTCAGCTATTCCATGGCTTGAGTAGTCGTATATCATTGTGTTGTATTATTTTTCAAGATAATATATTATTTTATAATCTGAAATGTTCATATTTTTATTTGTTTTTTTTTTCTTACTTTAATCATTCTGAATGGCCATGCTGCTTGCAGACCAAAAGTAGTTTTGGAGCTGCAACCCATGAATCCTTACCAGCGTCTTCTTCTACATCGCCTTGCTGATATCTATGGGTGCACATTTTCTACATAGTTTACCCTTTAATATTTAATATCATTAACATGTTCATTTTTGTAATCATGAAGTTTATCTTGTCAAATGCTCGCTTGTAGCTTTTCTCATGTGTCTGTTGGTGAGGGCGAGGAACGCCATTTACTGCTAGAACGATGCCCAGAGACCGCAATGTATGTATTCTTCTATATCTTCATTGTTTTCATCGTTTTATTCCTTCATTTATTAGTTCTTATACAATAAAATTATGTTATCTTTCTTGTTAGACTAATACAAATATGTTTATCTTGCAAACTTGAAAACACCTTTTCACGAGCTTTTATTGGATTACGGTGATTTACTGTAATGCACATTGATTTTGCAGCCCTAGTGATTTTGTTATCGGCCTATTTTTTGACTTACTACTGAAGCATCCTATGTATAGTATCTTAGATTTATTGCACATAAAATGAGTATATACCAGAGGGAATAATTTCTAGAGTTAATGTGGGTGGTTAAAATAGAGAATTTCGACAAATTTGTTGACCTGTGCAAAGAAACAAAAAAAAGAAGAAAAAAAAATCAAATCTCACCTGCCCTGCGCCGAACCTCGCACGTCGTTGCCACTCGCACGACCAAGCGTCACGTCTCGCACGTTGCCCGCACGACTCGTTCGAGTCGTTAAAAGCCTGAAGCAACGAGGCCTTCGGCTCTTCTCTCATTCCCGATTTCTCTCTCGTTCTTCCTCACTCTCGCGTGCTTCTTCATTGTCGGTCGACCCTGCTCCTGCTATGGCTTTCCCTATCTGTGGAATCGGAAGTCACGACACTTTGGTCGGAAGCAACTTAGGGAGCTCGCTCGCTGTGAGAGGCATGCATTGCTTCTCCGTCTTCCTAGCTGTTCGACTTCGTGACTTCGACAACTTCCCCGCCTGATTGGATCGGAAGTTACGACATTTTAATCGGAAGCCCAAAACGGGAGCTCGCTTGTTGTGGGGATAACTTTCTACATTCCGCTGCTTCTTCGGCTCCTCCGGTGTTGCTCGACTTCACTTCCAAGATGACTTTCCCTGCCTGCTTGATCGGAAGCAAAGAAGGAGATCGCCGACTGTGAAGTTAACTTTCTTCCTTTGGCCCACCTCTCCGTTCCTTCGTGGCCGTCCGACTTCGCTCAGTCTGATGACATTCCCTTCTTGAGGGATCGAATGCACGAACGGGAGCTTGCTGACTGTAAAGGTGGTTTTCTCCCCTTCGCACACTCATCCGGCCAAATCCCATTAATTAGCCGAACAGAGAGGGGAGGAGAAGGATTTTTGTTTTATTTATTATTATTATTATTATTATTAATTAATTTTAATTATAGTTTAATAGTAATTAATAAAACTTAATTACAATTAATTATATTAATTATAATCAGTATTTAATTAATCATAATTAATTATGATTAAATAATATAAATTTTAATTAATTAATTAATTAATTGTATATTGATTTTATTTAATTAAATTAAATTATGATTAAATTCTACTTATTTTTTTTTTGAAGAAAATGCATAAAATTGCATAAATTCTAAATAGTTACTAGTAATAATAACTAATTTATTATATTAACAATAAATAAATGAATAATAAATTTTTCCTTTCTTACCTCGATGTGTGTGTCGAGCCGGCAAACCACCCATGCATGCTTTTCTCTAGCGTGGTAGGAGGGAACCCGGTGCGACGCCTACGACGAAGTAAGTGAGCGACCCCTCGGCCCCCAAAGTCCTCTTCTCGGCGTTCGTGTCAAGCCAGCAAACATCTATGCATGCTTTTCTCTAGCGTGGTGTGAGGGAACCCGGTGCAACACCGATGACGAGACAGGTTGGCCAGATGCACGCTTTTCTTAGCATTGTCGGGATAACTTTAAAGTACCCGTACGCGGCTCTGTACCTGCGGGGAAACAACTTCTTTTCTTGTAACAGGTACCGAAGACCCATGCACATGTTTTTTTAGCGTGGTGGGGACAAAGACTTTACGGCCGCGGTGTCCTCAAAAGAGGGCACCTACCGTGCACGCTTTTCTCTAGCGTGGCGGGAGGCCTAGTTTTCCGTTGTTTTCCCCTAAAAGGGGGAGGGAGACGTCGGGAGGCTGTCGAAATTTCGGGTGAAAACATACTGTACTCGGACCTGTTTGAACTAGAAAAGAACAAGAATTTGGACTAAAAAAAGAGTAGTGGACTAGTGGACCTAAATCTGAATAAAACCTAAATGATTTCTAAAGCTCAAATTCAAATAAAATGAAATCAAATTGAGGCCAAATTCAAATGAACTTGTAAAGATCTCATAAAATTGGGGACATAACACCTGAACTTGAACCTTGATTTGGATTCAAATGAGCTTGGCGCAAGCGGTTTTGACTTGAACTTGTACTCGGGATTTAAGTAGAACACTAATGGCCTGAACAATTTGAATGCGAGTGCTTGAATTGAACCAAAGTATTGAACATGAGCTGAATTTTAATCAAATGTGACTTGAGCCTTTCATATTCAAGCTCAAATGAATAAAAAGACCTGTACATGAGTTGGTTACAAGCTTTGACATAAATTAACTTGAAACGATCATCTTAATCTGGGTGCGAATGAATGAAGATTTCAAGCTTAGCATGCACGAGGGATAATGTATGGCATTTACACTAATCCTTGTAAATGAATGTGACTAAGATGCAACAAATGCGAACGCCCACGAGCCCTTATAAGAAAGATATTGCAATATCCTCATAACCAAAATCAAGATACAAGCAAGCACACTACAAGACCTGAATGCATACAAACAAAGAATGTAGTGGACTCTTACAACAGTCTCTACGAGATTGGATGCATCGTACATGCAAGAACAACAGATGATTGCAGAATGCATGAGTGTCCCCTATATGCATTGTAGAAACCTCCAACATAAACAACAAGCGCCAGTTGATTGAAGAAGGCGATACTGGAGACTAATTATGGAGGACCCGCCCCTACAAGCAAGTGCAATCACCGGACCACCTGAGATTGGTGAAAGGTGGATGTGATGCAAGGACAATGATTCTACTATGAATATTTCCAAGAGGTCGTAATTGATACAACAGTCCCCATAAAGTCAATGCACTATACTCATAAGAAGCAACGGACAACTGTAAGGTGTACGAGTACTACCCATATGTAGCAACCAAAGATTTGTCCCTACAAATAAGTGCAAATACATCAAAACAACCACCTGAGATTGGTGAAAGGTGGATATGATACTGATGTGAATGGCTCTTCTACGAATACTCCTAGGAGTTCGTAGTGGATACAACGGGTCCCTGCAAATGAGTACAAACCACTTGTGGATAACAATAGTGGATACATCGTAGGTACAATGAACCACTAGGGGCACAAGTACAGATATTACCTATGATAATGGTGATTAAGATCTTCAAGTACGTTGGGCACAAGGGCAACCCAATATATGAAAAAGGACACCCCTTAGCAGAAGGGAGGAGATGTTTGAGCAAATTCGAACCAAACTTCTTGGTCTTCCAAGATTTCTTCTCGATCTTGTACTCAGGAAGGAAATAATTCTGGCATCCATAAATATCAGAAACAACAAATCATCTACACTGATGATCTCAAAAATAATTCTTTTCAAAGCAGCGGACTTCAAAGTTTAAGAAGAACCTCCTCGGTGAATGAGAAAGGGGGAGTAAATATCAAGACCATATTGCCACCGGATCTGCAACACTATGCAAGCAGATAAAAGGCATCTACAATCTACTACGTATCGCCACCGGATCCGCAACACTCGTACTAGCGGACAGAAGGTGTCTATAAATTCTCAAATGAAATATTGTGTAATCAAATGACAATTACTTGCACAACTATAAATACTTTCAAAATACCCCTGCACGTGCACTGTAGTTTCTATAAACCTAGGTACACTAAAAAGGTAAATACAATTTTGACCTGCATGGGCCTCGACAAGCGTGTTATTGATCCACACGTGACGTCTAGGGATACTGCGCAGGTCGATAAGTGAATTCAAGTTCGAACGCGATCCTTCTATGCAGATTAATAGGAGTTGACAGGGTTCGAACCTTCAAAGAAATACACGGTTGTGGAGACCAGTGTATTTGTTTTAAAACATTCATATTAGGCCTCCAAGGCCTATAATCACGAGAATTCACTAATGGCATGAAGCTTACGAAATCCGATCCTCCTAAGCAGGTAAATAGGAGTAGACAGGGTTCAAGCCCATCGAATAAATATGCAGTCATAAAAATTGACTGAAATATTTATTTTATACATTCATTGATAGGGTCGTCAAGGTTTAGTCAAAGAATCACCTCACACCCCGATGATGACCGTGTTGATTGAAGATCTCAAACGGAGGGGTTAATTTCAGGCATTTTTCAAATGCCTCCCAAAAGCTCATTCAAAATTCAAAACTCCACAAAGTCCAAAACCCAACAAATCCCAAATTTTAACATATTTAAAATTGAAATAAATTCATCAAAACACTTAAGACAAAATCCATCCACCCTCCGCAACAGTTTGCCGAGGTGGACAAATTCAAATATAACTTCAGCTCGCAAAGAGCTAATGCCTAGTCGAAAATATCAGTATGATTCATTCTCAAATAATCTCCTGCTAGTAAGGACGTGGTACGTGTCCTCTAACCGGCGGTTTTATCGCTAAAAGGTACCGCAAGATAAAAGGTTATGACCTGGCCCTCTAAACCGAGTGGTTTTGCTGCCAAATGACACCACAAAATACCGATTTTGGCCAGAGCCGATACGCTTTATAGTGGCATCAAATCTTTGAGATATGAATCAATAGGATATGATCGATAAGGCACAAATCCCTATGTTAGCTAAGGTGGATTTAAATTTGTCCCATTAGACAAACATTCACCCCAGGTCTACAAGGTCTCCTTTGACGAAGCAACCCATGGCTGCCGACAAGGATCATTATGTCAGGTTGGGTCGACTATCTCCTTTGACTAAGTAGACCAGGGACAACGATGGCCCGGGACGACAGAACCATGGGATCTTGATCGGGTCCATCATCCATTCCCCCACCATCCAATTTAAGTGTTTTTTTCAGCCTGCTGTTGGTAGAGCAGGAGGCATCTTGGTAGCTTGGAGGAGTGGTATTGGTACCTTTCATGTTAGGTTCCAATCCAACCAGTGTATTATGGGGCTGCTCAGATTTGGAAACTCTATTGAATGGGAAGTAGCTGTTGTATATGCTGATAAGGAGAGATATACCAGGAAGGTCCTTTGGGAGGATATTTCTAAAAATCATACTATGGAATTACCCTTGTTGGTTGGAGGGGATTTCAATTGTATTATGGCACAGGAAGATAAGAAAGGTGGCAAGGCTTTTCATTTTTCTCCAGCTTCAGGTGATATGGCAGATTTCATGTTGGCAAATGATTTGGTCGATCCTGGTTTTTCAGGTCCAGCTTATACTTGGACTAATAACAAAGATGCTAGAAGCAGGATTTTCTCAAGACTGGATCGTTTTCTGGTTAATTCTTCAATTCTTGATGATTTTCAGGGACTGAAGGTCATGCATCTTACCAGATTGGCGTCAGACCATTGTCCCATTTTGTGTTGTATTATGGGAGAGGTGAAAAGGACTTACTCTAATTGGATAAAGTTTGAAGATGTATGGGCTAGCTACCCAATGGCTTGGCATTTAGTAAGGGAGAAATGGAAGGTGGAGGACTTGGGCAGTGAATCTGTTAAACTTCAAAGGAAATGCCAGAGGACGCTAAAAGCACTGTTCTTTTGGAGTAAGAACAAGCTCAAAGTGCTTAATCAACTGAAGGAAGATCTTGATAGAGAGATTAAGGCATTACAAGAGTTGGAATGTTCTACAGGTGGGCTGGATGATACTCAAAGTGAATCTTTGAGATATAAAGTACAGTTATTGAATAGCACATTAGCTCGCATCATGACTTGGTGGAGACAACGAGCTAAGGTGAAGTGGATAGAGGAGGGAGACGGCAATACCCATTTTTTCCATTCTATGGCATCTGCTAGAAGGAGAGCTAAATGCATTGACTCTATCAAAAATATGGATGGTGATGTGGTAACACAGCAAGGTGAAATCTCGGAGGTAATACAAAAGTTCTTTGAATTGAAGTGGCAAGGGGATGTGATTAATGAAAGTGGATGGCCTTCTTTTGAAAATCAAAGAGGACATCTAGCTCTGTTTGCTGAAAGCTTGGATAATGCGGTTACTAAGGAAGAAATCTGGAATGTGGTTCGTTCCTTGGGTCGGAATAAGGCACCTGGAAGAGATGGGGTAACAGCTTCTTTTTTTAAGTTGTTTTGGGAGATTGTTGGGGAGCAGGTTGTTAGTGCTTGCTTGGAATTCTTTGATTCTGGAAATATGGATCCTAAGTGGAAAGAGACAGTGGTGGTATTACTGCCTAAGGTGAATAATCCTGATCAGCCATCAAAATTTAGACCCATCAGTTTGTGTCAAACAATATACAAGATTGTGGCTAAGGTGCTTGTTAACCGGGTTAAAGGAATTTTATCTGGTTTGATATCTGAGGAACAAGCAGCTTTTGTGCAGGGGCGTTCAATTTCTAATCATTGCTTATTGGGACAAGAACTCATGAATAAGTTCAAGGTTTCTAAATCAGCAAAGGGGATGTTAGCCTTGAAAGTTGATATGGAGCAAGCTTATGACAAGATGAGTTGGAGAACTTTGAAGCTGGTGCTGAGTCAGATGGGTTTCCCTCCTAGATTTAGCTCTTGGGTGATGAGCTGTGTACAAGATCCCAAATTCTTGATTCTCATAAATGGCCAATTATCTGAGGGGATTATGGCTAAGTGTGGGTTTCGTCAGGGATGCCCATTATCACCGTACCTCTTTATTCTCTGTTCGGAGTTGCTCTCTGCACACATCCATCAGAACTTCAAGGAGCTGGGTGTTCCAATATGTAGGGGGGGGGACCTCCTGTCTCCCACCTTCTTTATGCTGACGATATTTTAGTTTTTGCAGGTGCATCCATTCCCAATGTGAAGAAGGTGTCTTCCATTCTGGAGGAGTATTGTTCTTGGACTGGACAGAAAGTGAATAGATGTAAATCATCTATACTGTTTAGCAAATCTACTTCCTCTACTACAAGATCTCGGCTTGCAAAAATTACTGGATGCAGGAAGGTTGAAGAAATGGAATACTTGGGTATCAAGTTTGCTTTGAGAAGACTTACAAGGAAAGACTTTGCCCATTTGTTGCAGCAAGCTCGGGTTAAAACATTGGCATGGGGAGTTAGACACCTTTCTATGGCGGGCAGAGTCACTTTGATAAATTCAGTTTTGATTCCCTCTTATGTTTATATGGTGACTCATACTTTAGTCCCAAGAGGTATTTTAAATGAGGTGGAGAAAGTTTGTAGAAGTTTCCTTTGGGATGCTGATGCTAATCATAAAGGTATCCATTATGCATCATGGAAAATGGTATCTAGACCAAGAAGGATGGGAGGACTTGGGTTTCATGCTAATGTCAATTGGGTTGGCCCTCTTAGAGCCAGGATTGCATGGGAGTACATTAGTAAACCAACAAGTTTGCTGCACAGGTGTATGGAGCAGAAATATGGGAAATGGCCATGGGTGGAGGCTTTTAAACGTGGAGATTCGGCTGTTTGGAAGCTTATTTGTAATGGGGCAATAAGCTTAGGCTGCTGTGTTAGATGGAAAGTTGTGAATGGCTGCAATATTGACATTTTAAACCATATTTGGATATGGGATAGGGCTATTTCCATGTGGCCTACATTTTGTGATATAGTAGCAATTGAGAATCTTCATGTAGCAGAACTGATTACAGAATCTGGGAATTGGGATGTGCAAAAACTGCTTGTATACTTTGGAGAGGATCTTGTGGAGAAAATTGTGAAAATTAAAATCTGGAAAGATTTGGAGGAGGACTCGCTGGAGCTGATGAAAACTCCCATTGGTTCCTTTTGAAGAAATGCTGATGGCGTTAGAGAGGAATGAGTATTCCAAGGATAATGGTATTTTTCTCTACTGTATGACTGTGTATTATAGTTGGCTGAATAGGAATGCTATTAAGCATGGAAAGGAAAGTCAGTCTCCTGTTTTTAGGGCAGCTAATATACTTGAAAGCATGAATCAAAATTGTCCTTCATTCCACCTGGAGCAACGGGATACTATTCAATCCGATGGATTGTCTTCAAGTTCTTATTGGTGTCCCCCCCCTACAGGATGGTTGAAAATCAATGTGGATGGTGCTTTGCTTCGTTCAAATGCAGGAGGAATAGGGATGGTAGTTCGGGACAGCTTTGGGAAGTTGGTAGTGGCAGCTGGTTGGAGTATAAACCATTGGGATTCCACTCATGTGGAAATGATGGCTATGCAGCATATTGAGAAGCTACTTGAGGATTGGATGTTTGACCTTAAGGGGGTAATTATTGAGGGAGACAACTCAAGTGTAATCAAGCATATGCAGGAGTTTAAGAGCAGAGAACTTTGGAAACAGCAGCCGGAAGAATACGATAGATGGAATTGGTTGATGACATTTCAACAGGTGGTGTTTGTACATACCTACAGGAGGTTCAACAGAGCGGCACATTTCTGTGCTCATAGAGCTTTAGTTTCTTCTTTTCGTTGGGATATAGGAGATGTTAATAATGTTATTCCTCAAGATTTTTCTGATATTCTTGAGGAAGATAGTAGTTTATTTTTTTCTGTTTGAGGGTTTGTAACCCTTTTTGCTTTACATGATTGTATTTGTTTTTTGATGAATGCAAATGCAGAAGTTCGGCACCATCCAATTTAAGTGTCAGGTAGTGACATTTCCTATTTTAAATATCAAAATTTTCAAACCTTTTCAAATACCCAAATTCAAACCTAATTTCCAAATCCCAATATATGCTTCTACTATATGCCAGATACCACGTATCTCTACGTATCTAATTGTCTACTAGCCTTAATCAAAAGTTCTCTCTCGGTATTGGGAGGGTTAATTAACTATAGGGGCTTGCGCCTATAGGAAACCAGAACTCAGATCATAATGTCATCGCATAATGAGGGCAAAACCTCTGGGTAGTGTCTTATCTACAAACCCAGCTGCCTTCCAAAATCTACCCCGAAACTTTTTTCGTTAAAACTCTCTCGTCAAAAAGAAAAAGCAATCAGTGCGGATGGAGGCCGGGGCCGAATTTTTGGAGCCCTCAAAATTTTATATGCTTGAAGAGACCATCATTGAGACTTAAAGTTAAAATTTTATAAAATCTAAAAAATAACTGATAGTCAAGTCGATCATAACATTAGTGGAATGTTAAGATAGTTGTGATAAAATTAGGAAAGGTATATTGATGAATTATTGTATTAGAAGTGAGAGTAGCATCTATTGATGATAAGATGGTGGAAAATAGAGTTAGATGATTTCAACATCTACAAAGAAGGATACAAAATGCATCTTTATGACACTTCCATAAATTTAGTTTCAAAAAATTATAAAGAAAAATTAATAGACTGAAGAGATTATTGATATAAATGGTGTAAAAAGATTTATGCATAGTAAGTTAATGTTGACCTCTAGACAAAACCCATCTCAAATCCCATGAAGAATTGGAAAAAACCTATCGTAAATCTAGCAAGAAATATGACTGAAATTTTATGTACTTGTCAGCGCCGCTCGAGTAGCTTCTTCGCGATATCTGCGTAACACCTGCTTCGACCGCTGCTCTTCAACATCTTTAAAAGCAAGCCAAAATGAAACCTTCTTCTTGCTTCTTCCCACTTGTGAATCCCCCAACAAACTTCGGCGCCATCATCTCTCCCTTTCTTCGCCTATGATCTCGTAATCCTTAGTTGACAACAACTTCTTCCTCCTCAAGCCTTCCGCGAACTCTTCCACCTCTCACAGAACCACAACTCATCTACTTTAGTGGACCGACCTATTGCTCTAGCCCTAATCTCATGACCGAGCCCTGTTAGAGTCGCACACTTGCGATCTCCCGGCAGACTCCAAAGCCGCACCGAACCCACTGACCTAGCAGACCATCCTCCTCCACCTCAACTAGTCGATCGATCTTACACCTCTGCTCGACTCCAGATCTCACGCAAGATAAGGCCCGACGCCATCAGACCCCTCTTAGTGCTGCTACATACCCGATGCTAGAGCCCGTCAATCCCTCTACATGTTCAAAGCTAGAATCCATCTCCACCAAGCCTTAGAAGCTGACCGAACCAACCTTGTGGGCTCCGAAAATTCGGCCCTTGCCTCCCCGCCGCGCGATTAATTGGTTGTGCGAGGTAGTTTTAACGAACTAAGTTCCGGGGTAAATTTTGGAAGGCAGATGGGTTTGTAGATATGACACTACCCAGAGATTTCGCCCTCATTTTGTGAGGACTTTATGATCTGAGTTCTGATTTCCTATAGTCGCAAGCCCCTATAGTTAATTACCCCTCTCGATCACGAGAGAGAACTTTCGATTAAGGCTAGTCATCGATCAGATACGTAGAGATACGTATTATCTGGCATATAGTAGCAGCAATGGTATTGAGATTTGGAATGTTTGGAAGAATTTGGAAATTTGATATTTAAAATAGAAATTATATCATCTTTCACTTAAAGCGGGTGGTGGGGGAATGGATGATAGACCCGATCAAGATCCCATGGTTCCGTCGTCCCGGGCCATCGTGGTCCATGGTCTACTTAGTTAGAGGAGGTAGTCGACCCAACCTGATAGAAGGATCCTTGTCGGTAGCCATGGGTTGCTTCGTGCAAGGGGACCTTGTGGACCTGGGTTGGATGTTTGTGTAAGGTGATAAATTTGAATCCACCTTAGCTTGCAGAGAGCTTTGTGCCCTATCAATCATATCTTATTGATTCATATCTCAAAGATTTGATGTCATTAAGGAGCGTATTGGCTCTGGCCATAACCGGTATTTGTGGTGCCATTTTGCGGCAAAACCACTCGGTTTAGAGGGCCTCGGGTCATAACCGTTTATCCTGCGGTGCCATTTGCCTGTAAAATCGCCTGTTAGAGGACACGTACCACGTCCTTACTAGTAGGAGATTGTTTGAGAATGGATCATTGTGATATTTTTGACTAGGCATTTGTCTCTTTGTGAGCTGAAGTAGTTTTTAATTTGTCCACCCCATCAAACTATTGCGGAGGGTGGATGAATTTTGCTTTAAGTTATTGATGGATTTATTTCAGTTTTAAATATCTTTGAATTTCTGGAATATGGATGATCTTTAGAATTTTTGGATTTTGAGTGGACTTTTGGGGAGGCATTTGAAAATGCTTGAAATTAACCCCTCCGGTTGAGATCATCGTTCAACACGACCATCATCAGGGTGTTAGAGGTTATTTCAATTTGATTGAACCTTGTCAACTCTACTAAGCTGTTGATCGAGGATCGGGTTTCTCGTAGGCTTTGTGCATTTGTTATAAATTTTCTTTGTTGAAAACCTTGAAGGCCGAATTTGAATGTACAAAATAAATATTTCGGTCAACTTTGTGACCGCATATTTATACGATATCTCGAACCCTGTCTACCTCTATTTATCTACATAGGAGGAACGAGTTTTGTAGGCTTTATGCCTTTTTTTAGTGAATTCTTTTGATTGTAGGCCTTGAAGACCTAATATGAATATATTGAAACAAATACATCTGTTCCCACAACCATGTGTTTGTTTGAAGGTTCGAACTTTGTCGACTTCTATTGATCCGTATAGAAGGATCAGGTTCGAATTAGAATTCACTTATCGACCCGCGCAGCATCCCTAGGCATCACGTGTGTACCAATAATATGCTCGTCGGGGCCCATGCGGGTGATTTTTATATTGATTTGGACATACCCCATTGTGTACCTATGTGTATACAAATTATAGTGCAGGTGCAGGGGTACTTTGAAGTATTTCTAGTTGTGTAGATAACTATCATTTGGATGCACACAACTTTTCATTTGAGAGCTTATACACGCCTTCTGTCCGCTAATATGAGTGTTGCGGATCTGGTGGCATTGCGTCTTGATGTTACGAGGCATCTCCTCATCTTCATATTGTCTCCCCTTTTCTCATTCACCGGGGATGGGACTTTCTGGACTTTGGAGTCAATGACCGTTGATTTGAAAAGAACTCTTTTTAGGCTCTTCGGTGTAGTGTACTTGCTATTTCCGGTGTTTGTGGGCACCAGAACTGTTTTCTTCTCAAGTATGAAACTAAGAAGAGACTTTGGGAACACCGGGAAGTTTGGTTCTAATTTGTTCAAACATTTCCTCCCTTCCGCCAGGGGTGTCCTTTTTTGTATATTGAGTTGCCCTTGTACCCGAAATACTTGAAGATCTTGATCACCAATGTCGTAGATGGTATCAATACTTGTGCCCACAGTGATTCATTGTACTTACAATACACCTACTGTTGTTATCTACAAGTAGCTCATGCTCATTTGTAGGGACCCGTTGTATCCACTACGAGCTCCTGAAATTGTTTGCAGGAGACCCTTTGTTGCCAACATCATGCCCACCTGTCACCAATCTCAGGTGGTTTAATGATTGTACTTGTTGCATGGGCAGATCTTTGATTGCTGGCCTCCAGTACTACCATCTTAACTACAGGCATTTGTAGGGATTGTCTTAGGAGTTCGTGCATCGAGGTCTTGTAACGTACTTTGAGCACTATCGACTGTATGAATATTCTTGTAATTTGAACTCGCTCGCACATGATTCAAGCTTTTCCCTTTGTATATACTTGAGTCCGAGTTAAGTTTCATTTAGACTCGAGTTTATCGAGTCTACAACTCCCACGTAATGTTGTATAGTACGAGTTCAAGTTCTTTGTCTGGATCAAATGCAAGATTGAATATACAAGTTCACTTGCAAGTTGACTAGCTTTGATAGCAAGATTTTCGTCATTTGATTCAAGTTTAGGACTTCTACGAGTCTGTTTGTTGCTTTATCTTGTTTAAGTGCAAATGCTTGTTCAAGCTCAGATCCAGTCCAAATCAAAGTTTTTGTTTAATGTTCTATTCTTGTCCAAGTCCCCTGCAGTCCTTTGAGTTCAAATGTATGTTCGTATTGACTTGATTTTTGTTTCAGTTTGATTTTATTTATTTGGGTTTGAGCCTTGATTAATCATTTAGATTTTGTTCGTATTCAAGTCCTCAAGTCCACTGTTCTTCGTACAAGTCTTCTGCTTATTTAGTTCAAGTTTTGTGCATTTCTGTTCGAGTACAGGTCCTCTGTTGTCCTTCGTATTGCTGCTCAAATGATGTCCTCAAATTGTTCAGGCTTTGTACATTTTAGTGAAAATTTATGTAGCACCCCGGCATATCCCCCGTTTGGGGGAAAATAGTGGAGCTGGGCCTTCCCACCACGCTACTCGAGCATGTATGGTAGGTGTCCTTAGACACCGCGGCCGTAGTAATTTTCATCCCACCATGCTACAAAAGCGTGTATGGGGCCTTCAGCAGTACCCGTACAAGAACACCAGTAGCTCTCCCCATCACACTACAAGAGCGTGTATAGGGCTTACCCACCTCGCTGTATGCTTCGCATCGGGCTCCCTCCTACCGTGCTATAAGAGCGAGTATAGGTGGTTCTCCGGTCCGCCGCAAACGCCGAGACTGGGATTTGGAACATCATACCTTTGCGTAGCAGTCGTTGGCGCTGATGTCGTGGTCGAGGACTGTCCCCACCACGCTACAAGAGCGTGTATAGGGCTTACCTGCCTTGTCGCACATGTCGCACCGGATTCCCTCCCACCGTGCTACAAGAGTGCGTATAGATGGTCCACCGGTGCATCAAGAGCGTCGAAGGCGGGAAAGTCAGAAATTATACCTTGGCGACTCCGGCGGTGGAGGCTCGTGGACTGAGGTAGGAGAATTTTTTTTGCGAATTAATTATAATTAATATTAATTAATTATAACTATTTATACTTAATTAATTTAATTAATTAATGTTTATTAAAATTAATTAAAATCTTAAATTATAATTAATTTATAATTAATTATAATTAATTATAATTAATTATAATTAATTAACTTAATTATAATAATTTAATTAAAATTAAACATAATTAATTATAATAATTATAATTAATTAAAAATAATAACTATAATTAATTAAAATTAATTAAAGTAAATAAAACAATTAATTAAAACCAAATACATTTCTCCCTCCCTACTCTCTCTATTCAAGGGATTTACGGGATTTGACCTAGAGGTGCGTGGGAGGGAGAAGGTTACCTTCACACACAGCGAGCTCCTTTAGCTACTTCCGATCAAAATGTAGTAACTTCTGATCCAACGGGTAAGGGAAGTCGTGGAAGGAGCGAAGTCGGACAACTAAGGAGCTTCACAGTCCGGCGAGCTCACGTTGTTGCTTCCGATCAAAATGTAGTAACTTCTGATCCAATCGGTAGGGGCGGCGTCGAACAGCTACGAAGGAGGCAAAATCGAATAGCTAAAAGGGAGCCGGAGAAGCTACGAGCTCCAGTTGTTGTTCCCAATTAAAATGCCGTGACTTCCGGTCCGATGGCAGGGGAAAGTCGTCAAAGGTAGCAGCGTCGAACGGCCACGCGGGAGCAGAAGAAGTGATCGAAAGGGAGAAAGTTATCTTAACGGTGAGCGGCTCCCGTCCGTTGCTTCCGATCAAAATGTCGTTGCTTCCGATTCAACCAAAAGGCAAGGTCGTCAAAGGTGCTTAGTCGAACGCAAATGAAGGTGCCGGAGAAGCCACTCGAAAGGGAGAAGATTATCTTCACAGCCGATGAGCTCTTGTTTCTTCCGATCCTAAGAGCGGGAGGGATAGCGAGAGTGAGCTCGGGAGAGGAGAGCAGCCAAAGGCCTCCTCTCTTCTTTCTTTTAACGACGCTAGAGGATCGTGCATAGGACGTGTGAGACGCGACATCAATCGTGCACGTCGTACGGAGTTCGACGCCGAACAGGTACGTTAACTCTTTTTTTTCGGTTTATAGGTCAACAAATGCCCCCCAACAAATGTGGTATGCGCTCGGAGCGAGCCACGTTTGTTGTATGCTGATTGACCCTGTGGGTCTCTAGATATTTGTTCTAGATGTCACTAGGGATTTCATTTAGTGGATCTCTAAGAATTTGTTTGGATGTCACACTTAAGATTTTCCTTTAGTGGATCTCCAAAGCTTGTTTGAATGTCACACTAGTCTTGTTTCTCCTTGACTGTTTTAGATGTATCCTTAGATGACTGAGATATTGATTTCTTTTGTCTTGTGCTTTGTGCTGCGGACATTGGTGGAGAATTACCTAATTTGTTTTTATTGACTTGTAAGGTGATTTTTGTACCTTCGGCCCTATGCTTCTAGCTTTGCGGGCTTGATGAAGGAGTAGATGCCGGTGACCTAAACCCTTTAGGTTTGCATTAGGTCAGTGGCAAAAAGTCATATGTCTAGAGCTTTGTGCATAACAAACTTTTTGATGATAGAATTCACTTAGTTCAGACTTAAGCTTTGTGTGAACTTGGGGATAATTTTCTTCGGTCCTTTGCTTTGTGCTTTGGCGGACTTGTTAAAGAAAAGTTTTCTTCGATCCTCGCTTTGTACTTTACGGATTTATTGAAGGATTTGCAGGTTTTGGATTCAGTTGATAGTACCGAACGTAGATATTGTCTTGATCCTTAACCACTTGAGGAGACTTTAATCTGATTCATTTGAGTTCATCAGATCGGGAGAGCTGAGATTTGACAGCTCTTCGTCCTCTGGTTGCTGAGATGGGGGTTCCTCTACTACGGCCTTTCTTATGACTTGTTGAGTAGATGGAGCTGCCAGTGATCCGGCCATATTTGGGCTTGTTGGATCCGACCTTTTACACTCATCCAGACTTCAGACTTGAGCTATGGGAATTGCGCTTCCCAATGCTGATTTTACTGAAGTTGGCAGATTTGGAGTCATCCTTCGTAGTTTTAGATTTTGGAGCCTACGAACATTCAGTAGTTACTCGAGATCCATCTTCCCACTGGAACTTTGATTCTCCAGTCATTTTGGGAGAATTCTATAGACTACGTTCACTTGAACTGGTCGAGTCAAATTGGCCTTCGTTCTTTCTAGAGTCCCTACTGACGGGTTGACGAAGTGGGCGTTCCGTTACTACGGCCGTTCTTATGGCTTGTTGAGTAGACGGAGTTGCCAGCGATCTGGCCATATTTGGGCTTGTTGGATCCGATCTCTTACACCCATTCGAACCTTAAACTTCAGGCTGTCGAAAGACTTCAAGCTTTTTCGGCTCAATTTATAGGAGCGTGTAGTTACAAAAATTTCTTTCTTGACCTTTGAGTCTTGATTTGTTGGAGAAAGTGTTGTCTTGATCTTTGAGAGATCGCCTGCATATACTTTGGAAAACAAGTATTTGTATTCTCTAGCACAAAAGAATATTTGAATTGATAATTTTAAATGTTTATTCGGGGATCTCGGCATACAGCGCGATATGCCCACAACGCTTTTGTCATCTTCGTGTGCCACTCTCTTTTATTCTTAGTGAGAATCTTCTTTAGCAATTTCACCAGTGTTTTGTTGAAGGCTTCTGCCAGGTCATTTGCTCTTAGATAGTATATAGATAAGTATCGCCACCCGATTTTGTGTCGATCAACAAAATTGTGGATTTTTATACTTTTAAATGCAGTTCCATTGTCTGAGATTATGCGGCGTGGTACTCCAAATCTGTAGACAACATTATGCGTGAAGAAGTTGATCACGTGCTCGGACCTAACTTCTCTGAATGGAGCTGCTTCTGCCCACTTGGAGAAATAGTCGGTTGCTGCCAAGATGAAGCGGTTTCTTGCTGATGACGGCGGATCTATAGGCCCGATAACATTAGTACCCCAGCTTTCAAATGGCCAAGATGCTTTTGTAAGGTACAGTGGATTTGGCGGTTGATGTATAATATCACCGTGAATCTGGCACTCGTGACACCTCTTAGCATGATCAATACTGTCTTTTACCATTCTTGGCCAATAGTAACCCATTCTTTTAATTTTAACCGCCATCTTGGGACCTGACTGGTACACTCCACAAAGTCCATGAACTTTTGTCTCCACTTTATCAGCTTCTCGAGTCCCTAGACATCTTAGCCATATTTGATCGAAAGCACATCGATATAAAATGCGTATCGTAGCGCTCTTTCTTATTTGAGCAGCTATTTATTTGTCCGTTCGTAATCTACCTTCTTTGAAATAATCTATGAAAGGTTGCCTCCAGTCATCATCTTTTTCGACATCTAAGCAATGCCACCACGACTCTGAAGCTTGACTTGCTTTACGTCTTTTCTTAGGAACTTGCCGTCCTTCAGACTGGTCTTTAAGATCAATTGGTTGGGGAGGTTGAGGATGAACCAGAGTTGCATCCTGCTGGCTTGAACTTGGTATTCCCTCTGCCTACGGGAATTGTAATAATGCTGACTCTAGGATCCGACGATTGTGCACCATAATTATTATAAGCCATTCGTCATCCATATTCGCCATTTCTTTAGCCAATTTGGCAAGAGAATCAGCTTTTCCATTTTGTCCCCGAGGAACTTGAGTTAGTCTGACAACTGGAATTTGCTTCATAAGTTCAAGAACTCGCCGGTGATAGCAGGCCAACTTAAACTTGGTGATTTTATAAACTCCCAATACTTGATTTACAACAAGTCGAGAATCACCGAAAATTTGGAGACTTCGGATTCGGACATCGATTGCAATATACAGCCCAGCTATTAGGGTTTCATATTCAGTTTCATTATTTGTCCGAGGTTCAGTCAAGTTGAATGAGAATCTCATTATGCCTCCCTCGGGCGCCACAAAAATGAGTCTAATCTCAGCTTGAGCTTTTTCTAGATTTAGAGGCTGAGCACGCTTAATCGATGACGCTCCATCGAAGTACATTTCCCATACTCGTGGCATCTTCTCATTGACATTCATGATCTGCTCGTTAGGTAGATCATCATTAAGTGGTGAATCTACTGGGATAGGATGTGCAGCAAGAAAATCTGCCAACACCTGCCCTTTTACTGCCTTTTGAGGGACATGTATGATATCAAACTGCAGGAGTATCATTGCCCACCTTGCCAAACGACCTGTCAACGCTGGTCTTGTCATCAAGAACTTCAACGGATCGATCTTTGATATCAAGGTGATTTTATGAGACAGCATATAATAACAGAGCTTCTGAACTGCAAAGATCAGGGCCAAGTAATGTTTCTCGATTGGAGAGTAGTGGATTTCTGCTCCTACCAACCTTCGACAGATGTAGTATAGCGCATTTTCTTTTCCTTCTTCATTATGCTGGGCCAATAATGCTACGAGTGACTCTTCTAGTGCTGTCGTGTACAGTATAAGAGGCTTCCCCGGGATTGGCACCGCAAGGATAGGAGGACTCAATAAATATTTCTTGATACTATCAAATGCTTCTTAGCACTCATCATCCCATTTAAAGCGTATATCCTTTTTCATCAGCTTTGAAAATGGCTGATATAAATCATCGAATGAAAGCCAATTGTCCTTGTAAGGAACGAAGTTGTCAGAGGCTCTTTGGAGGTGGCATCTCCATGATTGCCTTGATCTTGTTGGGATCGACTTCGATGCCTCGATGTCGAACAACGTACCCTAGGAATTTCCCTGAGGATACCCCAAATGCACACTTGAGAGGGTTCATCTTCAGATAATATTTTCTGATTCTTTCGAACACTATTCTTAAGTCATTTAGATGATCTTTTCGGCCCGTGCTTTTAATGACCAAGTCATCTACATAGCATTCGACCTTTTGATGGATCAAATCATCAAATATATGAGTCATCGCCCGTTGATAAGTGGCACCAGCATTCTTCAGGCCGATGGAATAACTGTGTAGCAGAATATGCATATGGGTGTTCTGAATGATGTATGTCTTTCATCTTCAGGCACCATTTTGATTTGATTGTAGCCCGACGATCCGTCCATGAAGGAGAATATATCATAGTTGGATGTATTGTCAACTAGAAGCTCTGATATTGGGAGCGGAAAGTCATCTTTTGGACATGCCTTGTTGAGATCCCTGAAGTCGATACAGATACGAATCTGTCCATTCTTCTTCTTTACAGGGACAATATTGGCAATCCAGTCGGCATATTTTTCTTCTCGTATGAAGCCCGCCTCTATAAGCTTTTTGTTTCAGCAATCACTTGTTATTCGATCTCCAATCTCATTCTCCTTGGAGCTTTGCTTGACAGGTGCTACATTTGGCTTGATTGCTAATCTGTGAACTGCCACTTCAGGGGATAAGCCAGGCATCTCAGCATATGTCCAGGCAAAGCAGTCCCTGAACTCACAGAGGAGCTTCTTTACGTCTTCTACTTGCTCTTCTGGTAGAAGAGAGCTAATGAAGGTTGGGAGAAGGACTTCTTCAGTTCCCAGGTTGACTTCTTTTAGCTTGTCCATCGTAGCAGCCTGTCCACCGTCTTCCAATTCTTCTAGTGCAGGTCTGGCTTCTACGGGTTGATCATCATAAGCATCAGTTTCATAAATCTCATCAGCGCCACTATCATTGGATTCAATTTCCATGCATGTGAATGTCCGACAGGTTTTATTCCGGAGGAATTTTCGTTTGATGAATCCAATGCCCTTATATGCATCTATATCCTTCCGTCATAATGGACGTGGATTCCTTCCATACCAAAGGCCCAAGCTTGTACAAAGTTGTCGTTTGGTGGTAGGAATATTGATTTGCTTTCATAGCATTCTTTGAATATTTTTGATATTAAACCTAGGTAGCCTCGTAGAAAATAATTTTTCAGAATCGAGGAGTATACAACACCAATCATTATTCTCCTCTTCGCGTACTCCCGTGGAATACAATACATTTCCGGGTGCAGTCCCCTTCTTCAGAGGAGGCAGATAAAGAGTGGAGAGTTCTTCAATCTTATGCACCTCGCGTGAAATGATTTTCTTAAAGTGTTGTAGGGGGATACGTGTGACTACGAGTACACTATCTAAGATTGACAGGCTGCCTATTCTTCTGGAAAATACATCATGCACTCTATTTATATAGATAGAGTCGTAATCATAATTATCGTTTGAGAATTCAACCTCCCTACTCCATTCGTCCATGGACTGGCATAATTTCCGAGATTTCGTAGGGATGATATCATCTTCATCTGTATCACTCCCTAGGTGAGGTACATATTTCTTTTCTTTGGGAATGGTCGGTGCCTTGGGAAGAGTCGGTGCTGCCTTCTTTCTTCCTACATGCTTCTTCTCACCTTCCCGTTCAGGTCGCTTTGCATCCTTTGAATTTGATGCCCTAGCCTCAAGAGAACTCGAAGGCTTTTGCTTCTTTGGCATGAGGTACCTGGCATCTTCATATATTGTTACTTCATGTACTACAAAGGGTAGAATATCTCTAGAAATTCTGAATTCTTCTCCTTCTCTAAGATACTTTATACACTGGTGTAATGTTGAAGGGACAACGCCATATTCGTGCAACCAGGGGCGACCCAATATCGCCTTGAATGAAGTGTCCGCATCAATCACATGAAATTTGGCTTATGTATAGAGTTCCCCAAATACAAGATGGAGCATAAACAAACCAAGGGTATTCTGCCCTTTCTCGTTGAAACCGTGTACCATCAACTTGTTTTGTCCAAGATGTTCCACATCGAGGCACAGTGATCTCAGTGCTTTAAGGCTCATGAGATTTACGGAAGATCCGGGATCGATCAAAATTCGACTGATCATCCTACTGTCGCTCTCTGCTGTAACATACAGAGGGTGGTTGTGATCTGTAGTTCCAAGCATCAGATCCTCCTCAGCAAAGGTAATGATCGGCTCATTCTGAGCTTGCAAGACTTCCGTCAAGTTGCGTTCAACAAAATACGCTTCATATCTTTCAGAGTCATTGAGAGCTTGGATCAAAGTCTCCCGAAGGTCTTTAGACATCATTAAGACATCATAAATGCTGAGTTGTGCTGGGATCCTCCTCAAGTGGGATAAGATATTGTAATCTATCCCCTTGGCTAAAGTCTCTTTCTTTTTGGAGTCTTCAGGGATAATATCTTCTTTGATAATTATCTCTTTTCCCTTATCTTTGTCAGGAACCCTTCTCTTTGGTGGAGGTGGCAGTACCTTGCCACTTCTCAAATGCACCTGGGCCACCTCATCTGATTCAGACTTGTTTGATGAAGTATTCTCTTCGGAGTCAGCCATTGTCGCATCTGGGGATCCACCCGTAGACTCAGAATCATCTTCCAGCTTCACCTGCTCCATTTGCGATGCTATGCTTGGGTCTGAATCTTCTTCATTTGGAAAACATAGATCATCTGAACTGAATTCCATGTATGACACAATTAGACAGAACTCAGGGGCCGCTTCTTCAGCGTATTTCTTCCTATCTGATATCTCTGATGTCGTAAAGATGACTCGGCATGTTTCTGTAGGAAGAGATTCGGCCTCAGCTTCTTCCTTTTCATCTATTTTAAGCTCTTTCATGAAATCACCGAGCTTAATAGGCTTCCTGGCAGTTTGGTAATATCCACCCAAACTATCAATGGCCTTCTGGGTTGCAGTTTTCTTTGCATCAGACTTCTTCAACTTGGATTTCTTCTTAGAGGACTTTGATTTTGCTTTACCAGATGTGGATGAGCTAGCTTGGCCAGGTTGCTGTTTAGAGGTGGATGCTTGTGACACAGGCAACCATTTTAAGCTCAGTACTGGCTCAGTAGGAGACCTCCACTTGACACCAAGAACTCCTAGCTGCTTCAGCATTTTTGTTGTCTTCTTGGAGACCATGGTCTCCCTTTTCTCATCTTGAATAGGTTCTTTCGTTGTTTCTCTAGGTGGGAGTACGGAAGAGGATGTCACCACCCGGGTGGATTCGTTTCTAGGACGAACTAACACGTTATCTGATAATGTTAATTCTCTCATTTTATATTTCTTCTCTAGCCAATCTTTGAAGACATAGCAATCCTCAATTGGATGGCTAATTACCCGATGATATGGCCAGTAGTTTGGGTCGCCACTATGTTTGGACTATTCAGGTCTTTTGCATTCTGGCAATTCCAGACCGCTCTTGAGTGCTTGTCGGAACAGTTTGGCAACACTCTCCCTCTTGAATGAATATTCTTTATTCATTTGCTCCTTGAGGGAAGAGAACGTTCTATCACCATTTATCATAGTTTGGCTCTAGCGCTCTCCTCCATCGGGAAAGGCTCGAGGTTTGTCATTCCTCCAAGAACTAATTTTGGCTGAGGATTTGAATTGTAAGTCTGTTTTGATTTTTTTTAGACTGCATAGGTTGCTTTCCTTTATCCACATTATATACTACCTTTTTATCTTTATCAGGTCTAGGAGGAAATGCGGAGTAAACATCATTTCTCCTAGCATCAGGCGCCTTAGCTTTTTTGGGTCTGTCAGGGAGGCTTTTAGATTTTGATAAGTTTAACTTTTCAAATTTTGCCACCCTATCCAACAGATCTTGGAAAGTAATAATTGAAGCCATATATAAGAAGGGTTGCATTTTATCATCAATGTTTCCCATTAACAGTTGAAATGCATGCTCTTCTTCTAGTTGCTGCTCGCACTTCATATTGAGATTGCGCCAGCGTGTTATATATTTCGTCACTGACTCATCTTTTCTCCTTTTATCTAGAGCAAGATCAGCGATAGTAGTCTTCTCTATTGCACTGGCAAATCTTTTCACGAACAAGGCTTCTAACTCGGCAAAGGTCTTTAGTGAATCATTTGTCAGCTCGGCGTACCATTCAAAAGCAATTCTACTCATGCTGCTCACGAATTGCCGAAATAATAGATCATCATTGCCTCCCGTATTTCCACAGGTAGCTTTAAACTGTGCTAGGTGCTGTCTGAGATTTTTATTGCCATCAAATATATTGAACTTGGGAACATAATATCCCTTTGGGTATGGCACCTGATCGTACTCTGATGGGTACGGACGACTTTTGCCTATCAACTTCTCTGCTTGTTCAGCAGCTATAATGGCCTTAATCTTTTCACTGATTAAACCTTCCAACTGCGATGTAGTTACAGGTTTAGAAGCGCTCGCCACATTTTGTTGAGTACGCTGGCGAGTCGGATCATCATTGTTATCATCACCTTCAGGTACTCCTTTTACTCCTGAGGCTTACGGCGCTTGAAGATTTTGAAGATTAGCAGTTTGATTGACGGGTTGAGCCGGTGTAGGACCCATAGAAGTGGTCTTCTGTATCATCTCCATCATGGCCGTCATCTGAGTCATCATCTCGGTCATTTTATCATTCAACTGAGAGATTTCACTATCTTTCTTCCGCACCTCATTTGATTTCTCATTTCAGCTAGTGTGATGTCTTCGCCAGCGAAGGGATTTTCTCCGACCTCTTCTTCTTCCTCATCTCCTTCTGAGGAGCCAGCACTTCGGCTGGCAATGGATCGAGCCCTATGGCGACGTCGATAAACACATACGCGTGGCTGTGATTGCTAGTCATCTTCATCACCATCATCATCATCCTCAACATCTATGTGGCTGACCATACGAACCAACTCGATTTCCATATAAGCATCATCATCATAGTCTTCTTTATCTTTTTCTTCTTGTACCCGAATTTCTGAGCGGCGTCGCCACTGAATTTCACGTTCCTAGCTTGGAATGATTACTTCTTCGATTCGTGGACTACGATCGAAATGAACTTTCTCTTTGGTTGAAGTAGGAGAATGACGGAATCTCCTGGAAGACTCTCTAGGATGTCGACCGTCACTAGAATCATCATTATGGGCCTTCTTTTGCACCCATTTCTGATGAGTTCTGTTAGTAGAGGCGGATCTCCGGGAGACAGCTCCGGATGTCACACCCTAACTAATTCTTTCTTCAATCATCTTATCCTTTTGAGGCTTATGCCTCCATACTTGCTTCCCTTTCCACCGGGACCTTTCGGCGGCGAATTCTTGGACACGGGGTCTAAGTGTCACGCCCCGATGTTCACCGTGCGGAGCTTGGCGTTGGTAATTTCTTCGTTCGTCTATCACAATAGACGTTAGCCTCTCTCTTGGAGGAGTTCTTCGGGCCTCAATGATCAGTGGCCTTTAGAACTTCTTTTTCATCAGGCCCTTCTCCTTAACTGTCTTTAAAACTCGATGGACTCAAGCAGATAGACGTTCGGGCTCTCTTGTGTTATGAGGGGCTGGAGCTTCAGGTCGACGCTCCCAGAATGATTTCTTTAGCTCCCAAGTAGAGCTGTTTCTTTTGATCCACTTCGGGTTAGAAAACTTGTTTTGAGTGGTAATATTGATTTTTGGTTCATGTGGTGGCAAGTTAGAGGGATGGACTGGCACAAGTAACTGCTGAGCACGCAGCTCTACATTTCTCTTCCTCCTTTGCCTTCTATTGAGCCTTCCTCCAGATGAGTAAGCTTCAATGTCATATCTCCCAGGTGCGACAGTCTCTCTGGGCAGGGTAGTGGTGTTTGCAGTCACCACAGAAATTTTTCTTCCATCAACAACCCTCTTTGTAGTAAGGGTTTCAGGCTGGGATAATCTTTCAAATACAGAGGCTCTTCCTTGAGCAGCACCTATGGCAGCAGTCCTTGCAGAGTGAGACATACCAGAAAATTCTTTAGAGTTTACGCCGTACACAGGGACGACTGCAGCCCTTGCAGCAGTTGCTGAGAATTCGAGCCCACCAAAGTGCATGGTGCCTCCAGTATATCCAGTCTCTATGACAGCATTTGTCAGTTTAATCCTGGCTTCTCTTCCCAGTTGGACGGTCATCGGGGTGTCCTGCATTTTCATTCTGCACAAATGAAAGGCAAGGGCTAGTGATCAGAATTTGATACATCACCCCACACTTTCATAAAACAGAAATAACGCAGAACAAATAATAGAAGCAGGAGAGTTAGAATAGAATTAAAACCCTACTGATTGAATTTTCAACAAATCTTAAAAGATTAATTTTAGGAAATTTAAAAATTTAAACCATATGAATTTGATTGCTGCTATTATAGCATATAAGTGACTTAGCCAAAGATGGAAAGAGAAACCATTACCCAGTGGAGTAGCCAAATCTGTGGGCTCCGAAAATTCGGCCCCGGCCTCCCCGCCACGCGATTGATTGTTTTCTTTTGCTTGTGCGAGGGAGTTTTAACGAACTAAGTTCCGGGGTAAATTTTGGAAGGCTGATGTGTTTGTAGATAAGACACTACCCAGAGATTTCGCCATCATTTTGTGAGGACTTTATGATCTGAGTTCTGGTTTCCTATTGGCGCAAGCCCCTATGGATAATTACCCGTCTCGATCACGAGAGAGAACTTTCGATTAAGGCTAGTCATCGATCAGATGCGTAGAGATACGTGTTATCTGGCATATAGTAACAGTAATGGTATTGAGATTTGGAATGTTTGGAAGAATTTGGAAATTTGATATTTAAAATAGAAATTACAACATCTTTCACTTAAAGCGGATGGTGAGGGAATGAATGATAGACCCGATCAAGATCCCATGGTTCCGTCGTCCCAGGCCATCGTTCTCCATGGTCTACTTAATTAGAGGAGGTAGTCGACCCAACCTGACAAAAGGATCCTTGTCGGCAGCCATGGGTTGCTTCGTCCAAGGGGACCTTGTAGACCTGGGTTGGATGTTTGTCTAAGGGGACAAATTTGAATCCACCTTAGCTTGCAGAGAGCTTTGTGCCCTATCAATCATATCCTATTAATTCATATCTTAAGGATTTGATGTCATTAAGGAGCGTATTGGCTTTGGCCATAACCGGTATTTATGATGCCATTTGGCGGCAAAACCACTCGGTTCAGAGGGCCCCGGGTCATAACGTTTATCCTGCGGTGCCATTTGGCGGCAAAACCGCCGGTTAGAGGACACGTACCATGTTCTTACTGGCAGGAGATTGTTTGAGAATGGATCCTAGTGATATTTTCGACTAGGCATTTGGCTCTTTGTGAGCTGAAGTAGTTTTTAATTTGTCCACCCCAACAAACTGTTGCGGAGGGTGGATGAATTTTGCTTTAAGTTATTGATTGATTTATTTCAGTTTTAAATATCTTTGGATTTCTGGATTATGGATGGTATTTAGAATTTTTGGATTTTGAGTGGACTTTTTGGGAGGCATTTGAAAATGTTTGAAATTAATCCCTCCGGTTGAGATCATCGTTCAACACGACCATCATTGGGGTGTTAGAGGTTATTTCCATTTGAGTGAACCTTGTCAACTCGACCAAACTGTTGATCGAGGATCTGGTTTCTCATAGGCTTTGTACATTTGTTTATGAATTTTCTTTGTTAAAAGCCTTAAAGGCCGAATATGAATCTACAAAATAAATATTCCGATCAACTTCGTGACCGTATATTTATCCGATATCTCGAACCTTGTCTACTCTTATTTATCTACTTAGGAGGATCGGGTTTCGTAGGCTTCATGCATTTTGTTTAGTGAATTCTTTTGATTGTAGGCCTTGAAAGCCTAATATGAATGTATTGAAACAAATACATCGGTTCCCACAATCATGTATTTGTTTAGAGGTTCGAACCCTGTCGACTTCTATTGATCCGTATAGAAGGATCATGTTCGAATTAGAATTCACTTATCGACCCGTGCAGCATCCCCAGGCGTCACGTGTGTACCAATAATACACTCGCCGGGGCCCATGTGGGTGATTTTTATATTGATTTGGACATACTCCATTGTGTACCTATATGTATACAAACTATAGTGCAGGTGCAGAGGTACTTTGAAGTATTTGTAGTTGTGTAGATAACTATCGTTTGGATGCACACAATTTTTTATTTGAGAGCTTATACACGCCTTATGTCCGCTAATACGAATGTTGCGGATCCGGTGGCATTGCGTCTTGATGTTACGAGGAATCTCCTCATCTTGATATTGTCTCCCCATTTCTCATTCACCGGGGACGGGACTTTCTGGACTTTGGAGTCAATGACCATTGATTTGAAAAGAACTCTTTTTAGGCTCTTCGGTGTAGTGGACTTGTTATTTCCGGTGTTTGTGGGCACCAGAACTATTTTCTTCTTAAGTATGGAACTAAGAAGAGACTTTGGGAACCCCGGGAAGTTTGGTTTTAATTTGTTCAAACATTTCCTCCCTTCCGCCAGGGGTGTCTTTTTTTGTATATTGAGTCGCCCTTGTACTCGAAATACTTGAAGATCTTGATCACCAATGTCGTAGATGATATCAATACTTGTGCCCACATTGGTTCGTTGTACCTACAATACACCTACTATTGTTATCCACAAGTAGCTCGTGCTCATTTGTAGGGACCCGTTGTATCCACTATGAGCTCCTGAAATTGTTCGTAGGAGACCCATTGTTGCCAACATCATACCCACCTGTCACCAATCTCAGGTGGTTTAATGATTGTACTTGTTGCAGGGGCAGATCTTTGATTGCTGGCCTCCAGTATTGCCATCTCAATCTATAAGCATTTGTAGGGATTGTCGTAGGAGTTCGTGCTTTGGGGTCTTGTAACGTACTTTCAGTCACTATCGACTGTATAAATATTCTTGTAATTTGAACTCGCTCGCACATGATTCAAGCTTTTCCCTTTGTATATACTTGATTCCGAGTTATGTTTCATTTAGACTCGAGTTTATCGAGTCTACAACTCCCACGTAATGTTGTATAGTACGAGTTCAAGTTCTTTGTCTGGATCAAATGCAAGATTGAATATACAAGTTCACTTGCAAGTTGACTAGCTTTGATAGCAAGATTTTCGTCATTTGATTCAAGTTTAGGACTTCTACGAGTCTGTTTGTTGCTTTATCTTGTTTAAGTGCAAATGCTTGTTCAAGTTCAGATCCAGTCCAAATCAATGTTTTTGTTTGATGTTCTATTCTTGTCCAAGTCCCCTGCAGTCCTTTGAGTTCAAATGTATGTTCGTATTGACTTGATTTTGGTTTCAGTTTGATTTTATTTATTTGGATTTGAGCCTTGATTAATCATTTAGATTTTGTTCGTATTCAAGTCCTCAAGTCCACTGTTCTTCGTACAAATCCTCTGCTTATTTAGTTCAAGTTCTGTGCATTTCTGTTCGAGTACAGGTCCTCTGTTGTCCTTCGTATTGCTGCTCAAATGATGTCCTCAAATTATTCAGGCTTTGTACATTTCAGTGAAAATTTCGACAGCACCCCGGCATATCTCCCGTTTGGGGGAAAATTGGAGAGCTGGGCCTTCCCACCACGCTACTCGAGCGTGTATGGTAGGTGTCCTTAGACACCGCAGCCGTAGTAATTTTCATCCCACCACGCTACAAGAGCGTGTATGGGGCCTTCAGCAGTACCCGTACGAGAACACCAGTAGCTCTCCCAACCACGCTACAAGAGCGTGTATAGGGCTTACCCACCTCGCCGTATGCTTCGCATCTGGCTCCCTCCTACCGTGCTACAAGAGCGCGTATAGGTGGTTCTCCGGTCCACCGCAAACGCCGAGAATGGGATTTGGAACATCATACCTTTGCGTAGCAGTCGTTGGCACCGATGTCGAGGTCGAGGATTGTCCCCAACACGCTACAAGAGCGTGTATTGGGCTTACCCGCCTCGTCGTACATGTCGCACCTTATTCCCTCCCACCGTGCTACAAGAGCGCGTATAGGTGGTCCACAGGCGCGTCATGCGCGTCGAGGGCGGGACTTAAGTTAGAATTTATACCTTGGAGACTCCGGCGGTGGAGGCTCGTGGACCGAGGTAGGAGCATTTTTTGTGTGAATTAATTATAATTAATATTAATTAATTAAAATTAATTAAGAAATTATTTTTAATTAATTATAATTAATTATACTTAATTAATATAATTAATTAAAGTTTATTAAAATTAATTAAAATCATTAATTATAATTAATTTATAATTAATTATAATTAATTAATATTAATACAGTCCGGCGAGCTCACGTTGTTGCTTCCAATCAAAATGTAGTAACTTCCGATCCAATCGGTAGGGGCGGTGTCGAACAGCTACGAAGGAGGCGAAGTCGAATAGCTAAAACGGAGCCGGAGAAGCTACGAGCTCCAGTTGTTGATCCCGATTAAAATGTCGTGACTTCCGGTCCGATGGCAGGGGAAAGTCGTCGAAGGTAGCAGCGTCGAACGGCTACGCGGGAGCATAAGAAGTGATCGAAAGGGAGAAAGTTATCTTCACGGTGAGCGGCTCCCGTCCGTTGCTTCCGATCAAAATGTCGTTGCTTCCGATTCAACCAAAAGGCAGGGTCGTCGAAGGTGCGAAGTCGAACGCCAATGAAGGTGCCGGAGAAACCGTGCGAAAGGGAGAAGATTATCTTCACAGCCGATGTGCTCTTGTTGCTTTCGATTCTAAGAGCGGGAGGGATCGCGAAAGTGAGCTCGGGAGAGGAGAGCAGCCGAAGGCCTCCTCTCTTCTTTCTTTTAACGACGCCAGAAGATCGTGCGGAGGACGTGTGAGACGCGACATCAGTCGTGCGCGACGTACGGAGTTCGGCGCCGAACAGGTACGTTAACTCTTTTTTTTTTTTATAGGTTTGTAGGTGTTGACCTTCAGCGACCACAACCTCTGTATGTAGCCGACTTTCATGTTGACCTCCATAAGCTCGTCGCCCTCTCTGACAAGCGTCCAAACCTCACCAAGCCAAAACCCATTCAACTCCAGACCTGCCGCCTCTTTGCCCGAGCCCCACAAGCCGTTGAGGTAGGAGTAGGTTAAATTTTGTATTAATAATAATTTATTATTAATATTAACTATATTATTATAATAAATAATAATTATTATTTTTATAATAAGTAGACTATATATGAGTTTGTCTGTGTGTTTTAAAAAAAGGAGAGAAGTTCAACAAATTTTGAGAAAAGATAATTCAAAAAAAAAGGAAAAAAAAAATGGAAGAAGAAAAGGGGTGCATTTGCTAACCATTGTCGTCGTCAACATGTAAAGGTATAACTTTCCAACTCAAAAATCCCTGCATTCGATGTTTGTGTTGAGCCGAAAAATCCCTTATACACGCTCTCGTAGCACAGTAGGAGGAAACCCGATGCTACACATACGGCGGGGCGGGTAGGCCATATACACGCTTTTGTAGGCGGGTAGACCCTATACGCACTTGAATTGAATAAGGCTTACATGAAATTGGACTTGAGCTGAATGAAATGATAATGAAACTGGATTTGCAAACTTGAATGAACAACAAGGGACTTTGATGTAGGCAAAGTTTCAATTTTTTTTTTAAATAGGCATTTATGGTTGTACTGAATTTTCTTTATTGGGCTTCACCCATTGTCCCTTGGCTGCTTGGTGTTTTGGTTAACTCAACTAATATTTTTTTTGGTTGATTAGTTCATGTGATGGCCGTGCCTCTCTCTTGCGTATTTCCCAAGATTTGAATGTTCAGTTCATGCTTTGGTCGTTGGTTTCCTGGTTGCTGGTGTTCTGGCTGCTTGGTTCCAATGCTAGCCGTGCCTTTTCCTTGGTTTTTGTTGGATTTCCTGATGGTTTGGTTCCTGGGCTGGCTGTTGGGATGCTGGGCTGCTCGGTTCCAAGGCTGGCCGTGCCTTGTTCTTTGGGTCTTCTCCCTATTTTGATTGGGTGATTGGGTGGCACTTGTGGGAGGCTTTTTGGTTTCCATTTTTCCTTATTTAATGGGTTGTTTGTTGTTGTTTAGAGAGAGTTTGTGTGACAATTTTTAGAGAATGAAACCTTTGGGTTTTACATAGCTTGCGAGCTATCCTCTTCGACTTCCCTATCTTCTTAAACTTCGTCTCGGACTTCTATCTTCTTTCTTCTCTTCATGGTAGTCATTCCATCTGTATCTTTCTTCTAAAACTTCAAAAAGTTGTAAGGTGTCTTTGAGTGGTGTAGTTGCATCGTGTTTCATTTAAATTTTTTGTTGTTGTTGTTGTCATTTTTATTTAAAGTTGTAAGGTGTCTTTATTTATAAAAAGTATTGTTATGTGTACGGCAAGGAAGACTTGAGTTTGCAATCTTTTTTTTGTTTTTTTGTCGCATCAATTTGGTATCAGAGAATTTTGTTGTCTTGTGTATTCCTTTCTTTTTTGCCCGCCTAACTAAGAAGCATCAAATACTCTAAAAATGCCCCCACACATGCAAATTTATACACATAAATACAAAAAGTGCATATGCAATCATACACCCGTATGGGCCTCAACGAGCTTGTTATTGGTACACATGTGACGTCTAGGGATGTTGTGTGGGTCAGTAAATGAACCCAAGTTCGAGCCTGATCCTTCATGTGGTTAGATAGGAGTCGACGTGGCTCGAACTATCATACATATATACGATCAATGTGTCAACTGAAATATCTGTTTTATAAATTTATATTAGGCCTTCAAGGTTTATAATTAAGAAAATCCAATGATGAACCCGATCATCTGTCAACAATAAACAGAGTCGATAAGGTTCAATCAACAAAATACAATTGCTCATCTATACCCCGATGATGGGCGTATTGAATGTAAATCTCAACCGTAAGGGTCAATTCCAAATATTCAAAATTCAAGCCAAAATCCAAAAACTCCAAAAATTCCAAAACCCAAAAATATTTAAAATTGAAATAAACCCATCAAAACACTTAAATCAAAATTCATCCACCCTCCGAAACAGTTTGCCGAGATGGACAAATTTAAATTACTTCAGCTCACAAAAGCTAATATCTGATAAAAAATACCACTAGGATTAATTCTTAAACAGTCTCTTGTCTAGGGCTGTAAATGAATCAAGCCAAGCCGAGTATGTGAGTGTTCATATTTGTGTTCATTTAATATCAGCTTGTTTAAGTTTGGTTCATGTTTGTTCGAGCTTTATTATTTGTGTTCATGTTTGGTTCATTTAAATTAATGAGTGTTCATGTTCCGTTCATGTTCACTTAATGTTCGTTCGTTAAGTGCTTATCGAGCTTTAAAGAAACAAACATGAACGAGCTATAAATGAGCTCTACTTTTAGATGTTCATTAACTTAACAAACGAGGTTTATTGAGCTTCCTAACAAACAATTACATCGAGCATGCTCGCGAACATATTTAACCATTTTTTTTTAATTATCAAACATACATGTTTATAATAAAACACATTTATAATAAAAGCAATTGTCTATGTAACAAAGGAAATGATTTATAAGCAAATCCCATCTTCACAGAATTTTCCTAACAGCCACATTAACAAAGGCAATGATTTATAAATAAATGACCATATAAAGCTAAAATTATTTAGACAGCAAGTTAAGTAATATTTGATACCTGCAGCAATCACTGATCCAGTAACACTAGTGGCTACAAAAAGGATTGCAAGACCAGCAAAGCGAACACAAACAGTCTCCAGGAATGGCCCTTCACATATGCCACTAAACCAAATAATTATCATATGTTAATAACAGAACATTACATAAGAAGTAATTGTCATCTCAAAGAAAACTGTATTGGAATTATCACTTAAGAAAGTTAACTTTCGACAAATTCAGGTATTGGAAAACACTGACTTTGTAAAAATGTAAAATATGTTTAAAGCATAAGACATATCTTGGAATATCAAAGCATAAGACATTGGCATATGACATATCTTGGAACAGAACACCATATTCCAAAACTAAGCAAATAATATACTAAAACTTGCTATAAAAAAACAGTTATGTCTATCAAAACTCCAAAAATACAATAGGTCTTGTAACAAAACTACAACAATAATCTTCAGCAATATTAACTCCGCTCCTTATTAAACCAATGAGATCTCTTTTGTTTCCTCCCTAGTCTGCAAGATTAATACAGTAAATTAGGAATTGTAAAGAAAATTTTCACCTACTAACAATTTAAAATAATTATTATACCTTGACTTTTCTCTTTATACCATACAAATTACGATACCAATCACTTCCACAAATAAGATGTTGCATTGTATATGTACCCAAAGATGATCTATATTGATCAATAACTCTTCCACCAGCACTGAAGGTGGATTCTGAAGCGACGGTTGTAATTGGAATAAAAAGAATATCACAAGTCATCCTTGATAAAATACAGTATTTAGAGAGTTAGCCTTCCACCATTACAAGCAATCAAAAAGTACTACTGGATTTTCTTCCCCAATAAAAACTTCATCATCCAAATACACATCAAGCTCAGATTTTACTGCTTGAGTAGTGTAATCTGTTTTAATATAAGTTTCATATTTTCTCTTTCCATAAACAGGCCTACCTGTAACAAAAGATGAACTCAGAGAATTACTACTTGTTTCAACTTTAACTACAGTCCTCTCAGCATTTGAGATCTTATAATCTTCTATGTACTTTTTATAAAGTGCATATAAGCTCTCTCGTACTTCGATGATGTGCATTTGCGCTATGTTTTCAGTATACATAGAGTTGAAAGCAAAGCTTATCAATTTTATTTTATTTCTTGGGTCTAAAATTGCACCTACTGAGATTAGAAGAATACAATCACCCCAATATTTATCAAATTTATCTTTCATTTTTCTTGCCATGTCTCTAATGTGTGCATTTCCACGTAAACAATTATCTTCCAACATCTCCTTTATTCCCCATAGCTCAGACATGAATATGTTTAATGTAGGATACTCAGTACCTAAAAGATAAAAGAAAACTTTTAAATATCTTATTAAATTGGGAACATGCAAAATAATAATTAAACTAACATTAAGAAGAATATATACCTGAAATAAATTCAGTTGTTTCATTAAATACTTCAAGAAATGAGCATACATCTTTCAACTTTTTCCATGCCTTCTCAGTAGGACAAGTAGAATATCATGAATCCCTATCTTGAAATTTAGGGAAGACTTCTTTAAACTCTAGTGCAGTTGATAGCATTACATATGTAGCATTCCATCTTGTTACATAATCTAGGATCAATTTCTTCTTGGGGAGATTCAAATTTTGGGGAATTTCACTAAACATTAATAGATGTTGTTGAGAAACTAACATATTTCACACTGTTCCGAATGTTCTCAATAATATATTTTATCTTATGAATTCCAACAAATTCAGAATATCTGCACAGCAACACTATGGGCTCTGAAAATTCGGCCCCGGCCTCCGCCCGTCTGTTGATGTTTTCTTTTTCGGGAGGAGTTTTAATGTAATTAAGTTCCGGGATAAATTTTGGAAGGCAGATGGGTTTGTAGATAAGACACTACCCAGAGATTTTCCCTCATTTTGTGAGGACTTTATGATCTGAGTTCTGGTTTCCTATAGGCGCAAGCCCCTATAGTTAATTACCCCTCTCGATAATGAGAGAGCACTTTCGATTAAGGCTAGTCGTCAATCAGATACGTAAAGATACGTAGTATCTGACATATAGTAGCAGCACAGTCATTGATATGGAATTTTGCTTTGAATTTGAAAATTTGAAAAGTTTGATATTTAAAATAGGAAATTTCACCATCTTGCCTTTAAAGCGGATGGTGCGGTAATGGATGATGGACCCGATCAAGATCCAATGATTCCGTCGTCCCGAGCCATCATGGTCCCTGGTCTACTTAGTTAGAGGAGGTAGTTAACCCAACCTAATAGAAGGATTCTTGTCGGCAGCCATGGGTTGCTTCATCCAAGGGGACCTTGTAGACCTGGGATGAATGTTTGTCTAAGGGAACAAATTTGAATCCACCTTATCTAACAGAGTGTTTTGTGCCCTATCGATCATATCCTATTGATTCATGTCTCAAGAATTTGTTGTCAATAAGGACGTATTGGCTCTGGCCATAACCTGTATTTTGTGGTGTCATTTGGCGGTAAAACCACTATGTTAAGAGGGCCTAGGGTCATAACCGTTTATCCTGCGGTGCCATTTGGCGGCAAAACCTCTAGTTAGAGGACACGTACCTCATCCTTACTGTCATGAGATAGTTTGAGAATGGATCCTAATGATATTTTCGACTAGGCATTAGCTCCATGTGAGCTGAAGTAAATTTTAACTTGTCCACCCCAACAAACTATTACGGAGGGTGGATGGATTTTGTTTTAAGTGATTTGATGATTTTATTTCAATTTTAAACATCTAGATTTTTGATATTTTTGGATTTTGATGGGGTGGAATTTGAAATATTTGGAGTTAACCCCTCCGGTTGAGATTTGCTTTCAACATGGCCATCATTGGGGTGTTTGAGATCATTCTTGCTAACTGATTGAACCTTGTCGACTCTTGGCAACTTGTCAATATAGGATCGAATTTTATAGGCCTCAGATCTTGGTTAGTGAGTTTTTTTTATTGAAGGCCTTAAAGGCCTAATATGAATGTATAAAATAAATATCCCTACCATTCTCGCGGTCGCATATTTATTTAATAGTCGAACCATGTCGACTCCTATCTACCCGTATAGGAGGATCGAGTTCGAACTTAGATTCACTTATTAACCCGCACAGCATCCCTATATGTCACGTGTGTACGCATAACATGCTCGTCGGGGTCCATGGGGGTGTTTGGAGGCATCTTATAATTAAAACCTTTCGAATCTATCAGTTTGCCGATAGAGGATCGAGTTTCATAGGTTTTATGCCTTTGTTAGTGAATTATCTTGATTATAGGCCTTGAAGGCCTAATATAAATATATTAAAATAAATACACCGGTCGTCACAACCGTATATTTATTTGATAGTTCGAACCCTGTCGACTCCTATTTATCCGCATAGAAGGATCAGGCTCGAACTTGAATTAACTTATTAACCCGCGCGGCATCCCTAGACGTGAACGTGCATACTTATAACACACTCGCCAAGTCCCATGTGGGTGTTTGGGGGTATTTTGTAATTATTAGTTGAAACTTGTCGACTCCTATTTACTTGCTTAGGAGGATTGAGTTCAAATTTAATAACCCATGCAGCATCCCTAGATGTCACGTGTGTACCAATAACACGTTCGTCGGGGCTCATGCGGGTGTTTGGAGGCATTTTATAATTAAACTTTGTCGACTCCTTTTTACCTACTTAGGAGGATCGGGTTCAAATTTGTTGACTCGCGCAACATTCCTAGGCGTCACATGTGTTCCTACAACACGTTCGTCGGAGCCCATGCTGGTTTTTTATTGTACTTACCCCTTTGTGTACCTATGTGCATACAAACTACAGTGCATGCATGGGAGTATTTTATAATATTTGTAAATGCCTTCTGTCCGCTTGTATGCATGTTGGGGATCCGGTGGCGTGCTGTAGCAGCTTATGGATAGAGTTGTTCACTACTTTGTACAGGTAGACTGTTGTGCACTACTTGTATAATTATGCAGGTAGATTGTAGTACACTAACGAATCTCCTGCCTTTGATCGTATGGGCTTGCACTTGTTGAATATCTTTTGTATTTTGCTTGTGGATTGCTTTCTTAGAGACATCTTGAAGAACCAAATCGCTCTGCTAAGGTTCTTCGTGATCTATCTATAATTAAATCACACCTAATTCCTGATTGTTGTTGGCCACTTCATGCGGGCAATCATACTTGGAGTTTTATTCAGCATGAGGCCTTATTCATTCAAATGGTTTTGCAATGCTTTTGTATTTGGATTTTACTTCTTTGCACTGATAAACTAGTCTTTTGCTTGTATGTTAATATTCACTCGAATGCATCCAAATGTGTCACCTTGTTATGTTCATTGCATGTCAAACCTTTCTGGTTTTAATTAACATGTTGGTTGTATATGAGTCTCTTGCACTGCCATTAAACCCTTCTGCTTACAGGAGATTGATGTGTTTGATTGGTGGATCGTCGAATTTACTTGTGTATCTTCTAGTGTTAGTAAGGATTGCCATGTATATCTACCAAATAGCTAACCTCAGTAGTAGGAGCTTCCCTTTGACTTGTATGGACCTTTGTACATTGACTTCCATCATTTGCATGCAATTTGTAGTATCGTTTAGAGACTTTGCATATTTGTTTGAAATCAAATCTCCTCTTATTTTATTTCTTACAAAGTTGAATATAGTTGCTTGTACTTCGATGTTGACTGTAGGACGCATTCACAATCATTACATTGAATGCCAACATCACCATTCTCGTTGATATCTAAGATTTTGCCATGCAAGTGCTTTTGAACCATGTTATTCATTGACCATAACAAACGTTTTCTTGCTCGTGATTCATTTGATCCAATAAAAATTGTCGGAAGAATCAACACAATCAATCTTATCCAATGCAACCTCTTCCAACAGAAGGGTAAAGTCTTGTTGGTCAGATTCTGATGCTATCAAAAATTTATGTACTTTTTATTTTGTTTGAACAATAGTATATTTTGTTTTCTATTTTATTTTCTTTTCTTTTTTTAGCTATCCAATGATGGGAAAGCATCCAATGATCATGGTAGGTAGTGCATATGACTTGGTAGACCTTTGGTTTGCTGGCTCGATTGGTCCCTGGCTGCTGGTGGTTCTCGGCTTGGCTGTTTTGGAGCATTCGGTTTTGAGCTTGTTCCCTAAGTTGCTTGAGCTGAAGTTTAGTAGCTCTTTAAATTCCAAAAAAAGGTACCTCATTATGAAGCTTACTTTTGGAGTGGCCTTGTCCCTTCCCCTTCCCCTTTCTTCTTGTCTCTTGGAAAACCGTGGCTTGTATCAATTGGGGGCTGAATTCTATGCTTTGAATTCATTGGGAAGTTATTGTTTTTAATGCTTTTCCTTTGGGAATTCACCCAGCCTTGTTTTCCCGATCTGTGCTGTTTTTCCCGATGCTTTGCTGCTTTGGATTCGGGCGGGCTGTTTGCTTTCCGAGAATTTGGCTCTTTGGTGCCGTGAGTTTCCTATGATTTCCGAAAAAGAATTTATGCTGGGTTGTTTTTCCGAAATGGCTTGGGCTGTTTTCAAAATGGCTTTTGGAAATTTATGAAAAAAGAAGCTTGGGATGTTGTGAACATTAACTAAGGTGGCTTTTGGCATTCTCCTACTTTGCCTATAAAAATGAGATGATGATGTGAAGGGAGGCAGTTGATATTTGTGAGCATATTTGCTATTAACCTGCGGGTTTATTCGGAAATCCTGCGGGCTCTTTCCAACCTTCGTTTCTCATCCCCTCCGGAAATCCTGCGGGCTCTTTCCAACCTTCTTTTCTCATCCCCTCCGGAAATCCTGCGGGCTCTTTCCACCCTTTCTTCTCGGGCTTCTAATCTCTTCGTCTCTCCGCAAGTGCCACTCCATCTGTATCCTTTTTCTCAACAGTGAAGCAACTTTAGGGTGTCGTGTCTTGGTTGATTCGGAAGCATTTGGACAGTCTTGCAGTGGTGGACCATCGGTTTGCTAGCTCTATGCACTTTACTTATTTATCCTACAAATTCGATGCATGTGAGGAACCCGCTCTGACGGTTGTCTGAGGATAGCGTCTTTTTAAGTTTCTTTATTTCTTTAAAATCTCCTAGCATCTTTTGTTGTGTTTGTCAAGTTTTGGGTCGTTTAAGTTTATTTAACAAAGTTTGTTTTAATTTCTACTCATTGTGTCAGATTTCTTCTTGTGTGTCTATTGTGTTCAAGAAATCGCAAGCAATATATATATATATATATATATATATATATTTGTCTGGTAGTAGAGGTCAACAAACGCACAAGAATTTTTCGACCACCAAGAGAAAGCTTCTTGTGATACTCTAGATTGGTCTTCAGCATATTAACAGCTGATGTATTATAAGCTACATTATCAACAGTTATGGTTGCAACTTTATTCTCAATACCCCAATCCTTTAGACCTTTGTATAATACATCATAAATATTAGTTTCCTTGTGAGGTGGAGGTACATAACAAAGCTAAGCACTCTTTTTTGAAGTTTACAGTCACTATCAACAAAGTGGCATGTTACAATCATACAATGGATATCTTGACTAGACTTCCATAAGTTAGTAGTTATACTCACTCTATTTATTGAATCCAATAAGTTTCTCAATCTTTTTTTTCCCAATTTCATTACTTAAAACACAATCACCCCTCAATGTGGTTTGCGAAATCTTCTCATAATGCGGACTAGCTACTTTCATGACAATGTTGAACATTTCATACTCTACAAAATTAAATGGTAAATCATTCTCCATTATCATATGAGAAATTAGCTCCCAAATCCTAGCATGATCATATTTCCAATTAGTGATATTACCAATATTCCCAAGTTCAAACGTACTATTTGGCAAATGTGGGTGCAAAGAAATATTAAGTTGTCCTTTGGACTCTACAACTCTTTCACTACAAATAAGTAAGTGACGTTGATACTGTGTAGTTGCACCACCTTTGCTTTTACTAAGTTTAAGCTTACAATGGTTACATTGAATTTTCTCAGTACCATCACTAAGTTTTACGATTGTAAATTCCTGCCACACTGATGAGGTTTTTTTTCGTGCTTTCTTAGTAAAAGGATTTTCTTGTTGGACATGTTCTGTTGTAATTGTTGGACTTGAAGATGACTCAATACTAATTTGGACATCATGAACTGTCAATCCTAACTGTTTTGGTGAATTTTCAGACATACCTTTAAAATAGAAGTTAATGATTATATTAAACATGAATCATATTTGAACAACATTAAAATAGCCAAATAAATGCTACACTCCCCAAACCGATCATCACAAAACAAGAATCTAAAAGAGCGTTCTAATGAAAAGGAGAAGCGTTCTGATGGAAAGAAAGGTATGTGAGAAAGAAGCCAAAGAAATATTCGAAGCCAAAACTTACTGTCAACACGAGCTTCAGCGTTATCGGGGGCGTTGTCGGGGAGAAGGATGAGCGGAGAAATGAGAATATTCGTTAGAGTGCCTCGACGAGAAAATAGGAAAGAAAGAAAACGTAGTTCGACGAAGCAGGAGTCGGGGTTTGTGGGGAGAAAGAGCGGCGAAGACCTTCTGAGATCGTCAGTTCACCCTTCCGCCTTCGTTAGCCCACGCGTTTGGGAAGAAAAATTAGGGTTCGGGAAGATAAGATAACGAGCCAACGAGGGAATAAATTATGAGTTTGTCGCCGACCCGCCTCTTTTTTTGACATTGATATCATTCACTAAAATTTAATAAAAATACTTAATTAACATATTATATAATATTTATTTACTTTAAATTTTATTATTTAACAATAATTATGTCATTATATTATAATAAATATAAAATATTTATATTATTTATATTTATTAATTATATAATCAAATATTAATTATTTTTATCGAGCTTATTCACAAGTTGAAAATCGAACACGAATCGAGCTTTTATTTAGTTTCTTATCGAGCTTAATGTCGAGCTTGTTCACGAACTTCAAATGTGTTGTTCGCGAACATAAATTAGCCGAACGCATTAGTGTTAAAGTTTGTTTTTTTAAGAAATGAGTATTTAAAATATTATTCAAGTTTTAGTGAATTAAACGATAAAAAACGAGCTTTAATTGAACGGAACAACGAGTAGCTCGTGGTTCGCTTGCAGCCCTACTCTTGCCAGCAAGTATGTGACACATGCCAAGTAACCAGCGATTTTGTCTCCAAATGGCACTGCAGGTAAATTGTTATGACCAGAGCCCTCTGAACCAGGTGGTTTGCCGCCAAATGACACAATTAAATTATGGTCATGGAAAGAGCTCGTGTGCTCCTC
The DNA here is from genome assembly GCF_001605985.2 of Dendrobium catenatum. Classification (NCBI taxonomy): domain Eukaryota; kingdom Viridiplantae; phylum Streptophyta; class Magnoliopsida; order Asparagales; family Orchidaceae; genus Dendrobium; species Dendrobium catenatum. Next base: position 449,230 of record NW_021318556.1, on the reverse strand, counting down.
AATGACACTAAATCCTTGAGATATTAATCAATAGGATATAATCGATAGGGCATAAAGCCTTTTGTCAGCTAAGGTGGCTTCAAATTTGTCCCCTTAGATAAATATCCATCCCAGATCTACAAGGTACCTTTGGACGAAGCAACCCATGGCTGCCAACAAGGATCCTTCTATCTGGTTGGATTGACTACCTCCTTTGACTAAAGACCATGGACCACGATGACCGGGGATGGTAGAACCCTGGGATCTTGATCCGGCCCATCATTCATTCCCCCACCATCCGCTTTAAGTGCAAGATGACGACATTTCTAATTTTAAATACCAAATTTTCAAATTTTCAAATTCCAAATGCCCATGCTGCTACTATATGCTAGATACACGTATTTCTATGTATCTGATTGACAACTAGCTTTAATCGAAAGTTCTCTCTTGTTATCAGAATGGGTAATTAATTATAGTGGCTTGTGCCTATAGGAAACCAGAACGTAGATCATAAATTCCTTGCAAAATGAGGGTGAAATCTCTGAGTAGTGTCTTATCTTCAAACCTAATATGTCTTCCCAAAATTTTCCCCAAAACTTAATCCGTTAAAACTTACCCTAAAAACAACGGGGAGGCCAGGGCCGAATTTTGTGAGCCTACAATTAACACCTTATGTTTATTGAATGGAGGATGATGATTCATAAGACCAACCTTGAATAGTTGGAATATGACAAGTATGATGATGTTGATGATGATGGTGCGGACATGGTTGAATGATGTTTTGTCCAATCATTCAGGTTTTATCCATGTCATATTCATAAAATTTAATATTGGGTCGTTTATCTAGAATTTGATTTATTTTTATGGGCAGGTCATATTTGCACATTTTTAAAAAAGAAATCCTCTATTCATATATTGCCTTGTCAAGAAGCCTTTCCTTAATGCATAGGTAAAGCTGGTACATAAAATCTCTCACTGACCCTGCACTGGCAGGAAGCCCAATGCATTGGCATGCTCTAGCTTTTTCCTTTTTTAATGCCTTCATAAGTTTATCATGATCAGTGTGAATGTAGCTTTACTCAGCTTTTCATTGCATGACTAATTATGCTATTCTATTTTGATATTTTTCTTGTATATTTGTTACAACAACTTTTGCCTTTTGACTTCCTATCATTTGATATTTAGATGGTAAAGCTTGCTTGAAAAAGTTTATCCATTTCAAGATCTTCTCTATCACTACAAAATATATCTGTCACGTGCACCTTAATGTTGTGATTGTATCCGGGCTAATAAGTTAAATACTTGTCATTGGCTATAATACTTAATCTGTTATTATAGTCTCTTTTTTCTTATAATGCAGACCATCCATTCTTGTCAGTGATATTTTATGGGAGTTTGATGAATACCAATCTCCGACAGCAGCAAATCTCATCCTAAGGAGAAAAGATTCACCAGGTGATTACCTTAATACTTTTATGAATAGACAAAAAAAAAATTTTAATAACAACTCTTTTTTTTTTGTTGAAAAAAAAAAGAAAAAAAAAGAAAAAAGAAAAGAAAAGCTTATAATCAAAATCTTTGCATCATAGTGAAATGGTCATTCACACTCTGTATTTTTTTTCATTTTAAAATTAAATTTATTATGGAGATGAATTACTTTATTTTTCTTAAAGTTGAACTTTATTGAATGCATTTGAGCGAGATTTCTTTCTACCATATGAAATTGATTTAAAAACAAAGAAAAATTTTGTTCATGGTTTATAGATATAGCACACCTAACTTCTATGTGCGCGTGTGACACGATATTTGGACCTGTCAAGGAAAGTTATAAGGCATCTAAGCAAGGCAAATTTCCAAGTTGTGGCCAACATACAAAATCCTTGAATTTGATTGTGGTGAAATGCACTGGATTTTACATACAAAGATGGAGTTTGATAGGTCATTATTTTTCTGGGAATGAAAAGCGTTGTAGGACTGTAAAACACAATAAATATAGATCGTTGGCGTCGCACGTATTTTGATGCTCAACGACAAATTTAGATGAATTTTTGAAGTCGTTGGAATTCAACGTAATTAATTTTATTAAATTCTACGCGAAATTTCGATCGAAACGATATAAAAAACGTATACCTAATTTCGCACGGATTCAAAGTTAAAAATTGGCGAATGTTTTCTTAAGTGTAAATTACCTTGATAGCCCTCGTAGCTGTTAAGAGGTGTTTTAGGCCTAAGGGCACATGCGTAAATTTTTCTCCCATTTCCCTTAAATCCTTAAGAGACCGAAATATTCGGTCCCTTCATGCGTTCGGCTGAAACTGAGAGGGGGCGTACAAGAGAAGGGAGGCGGCAGCTTGGAGCTTCAGTGGCGGCGGCGGCGGCGGCGGCCGCATTTTTCCGGCAGCCTCCTTGGGGGAAATTGAAGAGGAAGATTAGGGGAAGTTTAAGGTATGTTTTACCTAAGGGATTTTTCATTCTCTTTGTAGATTTCTTTAGGAGAGATTTCATGGTTTTTCTAAAAACTTGGAAATTTTTAAATGAAAGTGATAGGAAATGTTAGGGAAATTATTTTAACCTCAAAATTTAAACTTTTCTCAAATTCTTGTAAGATTTCAAAACTAGGGTTTCTTCCGATTTCCTTTTTCTTTCAAAGTGTTTTTGCAAAAGTGATAAATTGCTCTAGAATTTTTCAAACAATATTTCATTTTGTTATAATAGTATAAACCATTATTTGTAATGAAAGTTGTCTTCTTGTAATCTGCAGGATGTATTTTAATTTGATGATATATGGAAAAAGAATAAAAAAAACTCATTATTTTTCAGTCAAATGTGGAGTCGACTTAAGCATCAATGGGTCGTTGTATATAGATGTCCTTAGGGTTAACCAAGTTGAAATTATTGAAGTCAATATACATCTATCATTTGTCATCAACTTTTGCACTATGATGACATTAGAAAGCCATTATGAATATTGAATTTGTTTGATGAATTTGACCTCAAAAAGCTTTTGAACAATTAACTCTACTCTTCTTTCATCATCAAAACCCATGCTTATTCAAAATTGCGGCTCTGATTTCTCTTGAAAATTGGCACTTCCTCAATAATATCAGATCCTTTTTGAATATCCAGCAGAAGAATCTCCTACACACTTCCAACTGCTTTTAAGTAACACGCCTCAGCTGTAGCTAGTTGCCAATAATTGTCATTATATGACCCGGTGGAAATTTCATTATCACATGATATGTGGAGACAGCTGCCCTTAAAATGTTATGCAGTGGTTGGTCAATGATGGCATTGTACGCAGTAGGTGCATTGATTATCGTGAAGTCAGCCCTTGCGATGATTTACCTTTTGACATTCTCCACTATTGTTCAACAATTCAATCACTACATTTGTCTTTCTCAACTCCCCAAAAAAGCAGAGGCCCAAAAGTTGATAATAGGCAAGAAGCCCGAAAGTTGATAATAGGCAAGAAGCGCCCAAATTTATTTTGTCATACACTCTTAAAAATGATATTCACCTATTTCCCAGTGTTTATTAGGAGGTTGCCAATCTAATAATTTGCTATAAGGGCAGTGGCAATTATTACATTGTTATACAAGTTCCCATTTGTTGGTTGATTATCGTCAATGAATATGATAGGCGACACTTAGTAGTAAGTGCCTTAATGGTACTCACCAAGTTTATCTCTCTCGTCCGAAGTTTTGAACTTTAGCTTTTGAAGATGTCTTATTTCTTGCTCATTTATCTATACCATCACTCCAACGATATAAATCACATGCATTAAGATTGATTCATTTTGAGCTTCTTCCATTGGCACCTTTTTTGACCTCCTACCTGCATGAGTAAGGACAATTTTTTTTCTTACAAGAAATTATTAGGTGCTTCACCAAGCTCCTTGGATGTTGGTACTTCTCGGTATCATGCTCGTGATCTTGGCGGCATGCAAAGTATTTTGATTAATCACAGTGGTTCCCTCTTGCGATCATTGGCCCCGGTCATTTTAAGTATCATTATTTTAAATGGCATCAAGAAACTTGCTATGGAGACTCTCAGTGGAGTCCCAGTCGATAGTGTGCGAAGTTGAGGTGGTGGCAACCTCTATCTGCGGCGATTATCTTGTCGCTTGTCTTTTTGCACATGGCCCCTAGTATGATGAATTGATGAAAGTTAGTATCTCTTTTTCTTTTTCATTGTAAAATCTTAACTTCAACCCCTCGATTCTTCATGCAAATTCTCTGGTCCTTTAGAAATCCTAGATGGTACTCTCCTTCCTCATTTCTTTCGGACTAGTCACAGTGTTATACTCCGCATTTACAAGATGGTTGATGAGTTCTAATAACTCAGCCAAAATTCTTTACAGTTGCAAGTTGAGTGGATGTTGGAAAGGACCCTTATGCAAATCTTCTGTCAAAGTGACTCGGGCCACATCTACTTAAAATCCTTCATGTCAAGCATCTCTTTTTGGAATTGAGTGATGAAGCACTTTAGAGGCTCACTTGACTTCTGCCTCATTTGCAACAAAGCTTGTGAATTCTTTAGAAGCCTTTGCATGCTGACAAATTGAGAAACATCTTATTAAACTTGGCAAATTGAGTTATCACCCCAATTGATGATGTGGGTGTAAAATCTGAAAACTGTCGTTCGAATGCGTTGCACGCATTTCGATGTGCCACAACGAATTTAGAAAAAATTTCAAAGTTGTCGGAATTCGACGAAATAAATTTAATTAAATTCTACGCAAAATTTTGATCGGAATGGTATAAAGAACGTATATCAAATTTCGCATGGTTTGGAAATGAAAAATTTCCGAAGATGTTTAAGTAACATTTTATCCTTTATTCCCGTTTTGCCCTTCATATGACAATAAAGAAGAATTTGTGAGAGGGGTACATGTGTCTTTTGTCTACCGAACACCTTAAAACACTAAGGGACCGTAATAATCAGTCCCTTATTCATTCCTTCTGCCGAAAGAGAGGAGAGGTGGGCAGAATAGGGGAAGGAGCGGCGAGAACTCACGGAATCCGGCGGCGGCGTCGATTTTCCGGCGTGCTTTTGGAAGAAAATCAAAGGGAAGGCTTAGGGAAGAAGAAAGGTGTGTTCCTCATGCAAGAAACTTTCCTCTTTCTTAAAATTTCTTGGAGAAACAAATTAGGATTTTGCTTTTTGTTGGGTTTTTCTTAGATGAATGATAGTGCTTTCTTAGGAACATGTTTCTAAGTAATAAACATGAAGTTTTCTTAAGCAAAAACTTAGGTTTCAAAATTAGGGTTTCTTTTAAAATTAAATTTTGCTTAGGAATGTTGTTAGGAGATGTTTAGAAGCATGATTAAGCTATAATTTGAATTTTATTCTAAAAAAATTTAGGTTTTCCAAATTAGGGCTTTTCCTAATTTTCTAAATTGAAGATTGCATTTTAACTAAACTTATTCCTAAGGGTCATGGGATGTCTCTAATTAAGAGAAATTGGAATTTTGAGAAAAAAATTATTTTTCCTAATTTTTTTATGTATTAATCCAAAAATTAAATGCCCTAAACTTATAATTAGAAAAGGGGGGTTTTTTATTATGCAAAGTTAATTATATTAGTGAAGCATTAGGTTTCCCAAAATTTGATTCTAGGTAAAACCGAAATTTACATTTAAATTTTATTTTATTGAAGGAAGAGATGTGATAAAATATATTATATTATGGGTTAATAATAAGCTAATTAGCAATTAGGATTGGTTTATAATTTATTTTAATTAGGATCTATGTCAGGTAAAGTTTACCTTAGATTTAAGACTTATGTTATATGTGATGAACATGCTTTATGTGATAAACATGCTTATGTGATAAATAAATATTTTAAGGTATGAGTAGGTGAATGAGTATTAATGAGCTTAAGGGAAGTAATTTAGGTATGACATGTGTAGGGTGTTTAGTGATTTGGGTTGATATAAGAGGCTTATATTATAACTTTTTCTTAGGACTTGAGAAGAGAAGGTATTAAGGAGAGATTGAAGAAAAGACACTTTCAAGGGCAACTTTTGAGGTAGCTTACTCTTCGTATTCATGTTCCTTTATGTTTTTGTTTTGAAATGCCTCATTAGTTGATACATATTAATTACATATGAAATGTCCTTCTTATTTGATAAAAATGTTCATTAAATGTTCTATGAATCAAGGCATTTTTGATATTCTCAAGCATATTATAGTTCTTATTATGTGATAGTAAGCAAAGCATAGAAGTCTTTTTTCATGAAATTTTGTCTCATACTCAATACATATGCGTGATATGAAAATGTTACATTACCTATATATGTTTCTATGGAAAAGAATGATTGAATGGTTGTGTATGTTGAAGGCGGAGTACTATATATGGTGCAAAAGCACAAATACGGCTCTTATGAGCAATATGGCCCATTGGGGCAAAAGAGGAAAGGAAATAAATGACCAAAAAGATGTTTGTGTACCTGATCAGTATACTTCTGGTACTCCGGTACGGTTGTATAAGATAAAGCATTAGCAAGCACATACTTAAGATATTGACATACTTAGGACATTGACATACTTAAGACATTGACATACATAAGACATATGATATACATAAAACATATGAACTATCATATCACATGTAGCATATACATAAGAACTAGCATGGATAGCGAAACAATCAAGACATTTCATTTCTAGCATACATGTAAATTTTCATTTAAAAGGCATGCGAAGATGTTAGAGTTAGTGTTTCCTATTGAGCTTTAGCTCATTCTCTCGTTTTGGGACATTTTCATGCGAACCCGCTGCAAAGAATGGCTGATCACCCTTGGTTCACCTACAGTAGCTCTTATGTTTTTCTTAGTTGTAGTTTTCATATTTTGGATTGTTTGGTATGTTTGATAAATTTTAAAGCCACCTTTATATATTTGAACTGATATGAAATGATATGAAATGTTTACTATATATTTTGGAAAAAAAATTTAGTGGCGCTTTTAATTCCCTTTTTGAAGTCTTTTAGATTCTTAAATGCATGTTTTAAGAAAAGTTTATGTTGTGAACGTCTGATTCCGTTCTCGCCTCATCTACACGAGCTTACCAGTCCGGGTCTTGATAGTGGGAACCATTGAAGGGAAGATTCCTTGAAGGTAGTGAAGAACATTTTGCATTTCAATACGTCACTAATACCGAGCAATGTGACAACAAATTCAAAATAAGCGACATAGTCGGCGAGATTCATCTTCCCTTTAAACAATTCAATATGAGAAATCATGAACTTCGTTGGAATTTTCACTTTAGCAATCTCTCTTGAAAAGTATTGTAATCTGTGACTTTGTCTTCTTAACACTTCTCTCTTCTTGGTGAAAGGTAGAAGTTTACTTCTTAATGTTAGGGTAATATGTCTCATTTTGTAAAACCCGAAATTTGTCGTTCGAATGTGTCGCACGCATTTCGATGCGCTGCGATAAATTTAGGCGAAATTTCAATGTCGTTGAAATTCGATGAAATAAATTTTATTAAATTCGACACAAAATTTTGATTGAAACGAAATAAAGAACTCATATCAAATTTCGTATGGTTTGGGAATTAAAATTCACCAAAGAAGTTTAAGTAATAATTAACCATTTCTTCCCTTATTGCCCTCATGAGCTCTTAAGGAAAGTTTTATTAGCAAGGGTACATGCATCATTTGGTGATCCCTCTCCCTCTTAATAGACAAAACAACTCTTAGGGACCGAAATTTTTCGGTCCCTTGTGTTTTGTTCGGCCGGCACGTGAGAGCACGCGAGAGAGGGAGGAGAAGGCGAAGGCTTGGACTCGGCTGGCGGTGGCCGGCGAGTTTTCGGCAAGATCCTTCAGGAAAAAGTTAGAGAAAGACTTGGAGAAGATAAGAGGCAAGTTTTTCATGCAAGAACTCCCTCTTTTATGAGATTTTTTGCTTGTGAAATTTTAGGATTTGGATTTTATTGAAGATTTCTTTAGAAGAATGTTAGGGCTTAGTTATACCTACATTTTTAAGTCTTAAACTTGAAATTTTCTTAAGGAAAATCTTAAGTTCCGAATTTAGGGTTTCTCCATTTTGGATTATTTTGTTAAGGAATGCTAAGACATATTAGACAAAGGAATTGCACGAAGAAAAATGTAAATAAATATGAATAATGCTTGTGCATGTTGAATGCGGAGTACCAAATATGGTGTGAAAGCGCAAATATGGCTCTTATGAGCAATACGGGAACGATATGGCCCTTTGGGGCGAAAGAGGAAAAGAAATGAATGACAAAAAAGATGTTTGTGTACCTGATAAGTACACTCCTGGTACTTCGGTTCGGTTGTATTAAATAAATATGAATAAGCATATAATATACATAAGTTATGATATCCATACGACGCATAACATACATATGGCATATGACATTTATGAGGCATCCAACATTCCTAAGACATACGAAAACTAGCATGTGTAGGAAAGCAATTAAGGCATTTCATCACTAGCATGAAATGTGAATTTTCATTTTTAAGGCATGTGAACATGTTAGGATTAGAGAATTCCTATTGAGCGTTAGCTCACTCCCTCGTGTTAGGATACTTTTTAAGAGAACCTTCTGCAAGAGATGGCTGACAACCCAAGGTCTACATACAGTCGTCGTGTACCGGTTGATAGGTTCTTTTAATGTTTTTTTAATTGTTGTTGATTTCCTTTTTGGGTGGTTTAGCATTACCTATGTAAATTTTGAATGACATGAAATGATATGAAATATATTTTTTTTTTATATTGGGAGAATTTAGAGGCGATTTTAAATCTCTGTTGAAGTCTTTTAGATTCTTAAATACATGTTTTAAGATGATTGAAATGTTCTAAACGTCTGATTCCATTCCCGCCTCGTCTACACGAGCTAACTGGTCCGGGTCGTGACACATTTGCTGCTTGAATAGAATATAGTACTTGCTCCTGATAGTCTCCTACAATAAAATCATAAGAGATTTCTTGTAGCATTATGCTAAAAGGAACCTTTTGAATTTGCTCCAATGAAAATTGAATCATTCACACTCTCCTCAAATTGTGTAAGTTTCCTTGTAAGAATACTCTTGTTGGTTGTCCATGTATCCTGACTGTTATCTATCTTTGCATTGCAATTCTGCTTCATGAAGTACTCCTCTTTTAGTTTATGGCATACACCTCGATCACCGAACCTTTTGAGGATGTTGAATCTAAACTTGTCCGTGAATCATATCAAATCTTGCCATGTGTATTGAATGAAAAAAAAAAAGAAGTGAAATGAAGATAGAAAGAAAGAATTTTAGAGTGAGAAGCTTTGTGATTTTATTGTAATACACTCAAGTATAGAAAATTGCATAACTCAAGTTAATCCTTTTAACCCATTTTTGTCATGAAGGATTAAATGTTACAAAATTGACCACATACTTAACTATGCAAAATTTAAGAAAAAGTTTAAGAGTTGTCTAGCTCAATTTCTCTTATATACATTAGATGATGATTTGATGAAGACTATTAAGTCATTAGAATACCCAACTTGAGGAAGTCGCCAATCGAGCTTACTGGCTTGTCATGCATAAGTAGATGAATTGCCGATAATTATCTCCTATACGAACAAAAAGTCCATTTTTGTTGAATAAGCTCATTTGTAGCCAATTTGGTAAGTCCTATTGATTTGCTTCGAATAAAGCTCATTTGCAAATTTGGTGAATTCCGATGAGAATAAGTTGACTTAGATTGAATTTGGGCCAACTTGCTCATGGATCGAACTTGGCTTTCTTGGCTTAATTCCTTTTTATGGATAATTGTTTGCACATATTTATTACGTCGTCTCGGCGTGCCATTGATTGGTTAGTTCCTGGGACCACAACAGTAACACAATTTGTAAATGGAGCAAAAAGGTGTTAAATTTTGTACATTGGGACCAGCGGCGGAGCAATGATTTTTTTTATGTGGGGGCACTAGTTATTGAATTTTAACTTTTTTTCATCCGGCAATCAAGAATAAATTATTGAAATAATGAAAATGTAATAATATAACAATGAAGAATAAATTGATTTTAAAAAATAATAATAATAACTAATTAGAGTCAAATTTTTAGATATTACTGAAAATTTTAAAAGAGTTGTGACTTGTGAGTATCACACATAGAACTATAAAAGTCACAAATTTCCATAAAATTAAAATTTCCTTCGACATGCACCATTCGTTGCATTGCCATTTTCATCAACCTTATGCACTCCCGCAACACCGCCAACCAAAGCAGCGGCGGCGGAGAGAGAAACGCCGCTCATCGTTTCTCCTTTATGAGAGCCCGAGTGCCCATACAAATGGCGTTTGTTATTGTGCATCCATACCTTAAAAACGCCTTTGCCAATTCCAATTTCATTGTTGTACTTTTCCACCAATTCTTCATCTCTTTTATGAAGCTGCCATCCAAGTCTCTCCGAGAGCTCCAGCATCCTGTCCTTCTGCTCTGGGCTAAATTTGGTCTGAAACCACTTCTTTAGCAGCATCATCGACACCACGGGGGTCGGAATCGTGATAGATCTTCCGACACCGGCAGGCGAATCCCCATCCTGGACGTCGTTGCATAGCGCAAGTAGCATGTGGGGGGCCGAAGAGAAGTACGGAGGCGGGGAAGGGCCAGGGCTTCTTGGGCGAGAACCGTCTACCTCGACATCCTCGCCAACATAAGATACAACGGTGGAGAGAGATAGATAGAAAGAGAGAGAGACTTGTCGTGATGCATAAGGACGAGGAACCTCAAGAAAGCATGTCGGCTGCCGCGTGCTGTGCGTGAAGTATGAAACGCAAGAGTTTGAAGAAGTCGGAAGGAAAAAAAATTAAAGCTATTCTTTTGTATAATTGCATTACCATAAATAGCTTTAATTAGATATTAATTAGATAGTAATTATGCAGTTAGTGGGGGCCCGTGCCCCCATAGCCCCCCGCGTGAATCTGCCTCTGATTGGGACGTGTGTGAGGGTTGACCTTATCCTGCTCGTGCAGTAATGCCTGTCCCTCAGGATGAAAGAAAGTAGATTTTTTTTTTTTTTTTTGTAGATGATGGAACTGTGGTATTTGTGATTCATAAATTCGAAGTCTAAGAAAACCAATTTGACTGGGATGCTATGACGAGAGATATTAAGAAAGATTAAGGCTAGGATTTTTGAGATAGCTCTAGGCCTGAAAAAATTGTGATGACGCTTCTTGGTTTATGATTAATATTATGAATGTGTGCACATGCATACGTGGGGATGAAAAATGCAACGATTCGAAAAAAAAAACATTGGAAGGCTTCAGAAAATACAGCAGTATGATTTCTCGATATAGCAATAGACTGATATTCAGTTGGGAGAATCCATTCCAACTAAAACATAATTCCATAAATCGTCCAGCAAAGCAGACGAAAAAACAAACCAGCCCAGAACTGCCTCCAACAAAATAGTACAGCAACCCAACGGAAGCCTTCCGATGCCTTCCGTTGCCTACCGAGACGCTATCATCAGCCTCAAGAATTACCTGCGGTTATCCCACTGTTTTTGCCAGGCAGACCCCTTTTTTTGGGCCTAGGACAATGATGACGTCTGTCGTACCTCCTTTTGGATGGTCTTCGGACAACCAAAGAAGATTTGATCACTATACTTGATGCACAGTTTATTCGGAGTCCTGGCCAGACGGATTTTTTCTGTCAATTTTGATTTTCTGTTCTTGTATTTTGGGTTATTGCTTTTTAATGTTTTGAGGCCACAGTTTTTGTTAGTGGCTGTTTTTGGGTTTTTTCACTGTACTCCTTTCTTTTTTATATAGAATGAGCTCTGCCCTCAAATTTATCCCAAAAAAAATTATTGCTGTCAAGAGTGGGCCAGCATGCTGGTTGGCATACAGGCCCATGATCTGCCGTCTTCATTGCTGCCTTCTGAGTTCTCCCTCTTCATGTCATCTACATGTTCTTGTAAAAGCTTTCTGGTCATGAATTTCCTGGATTACTTCATTTCTGTTCTATGAACTCTTCATGTACCATGCATGTATTTTTCTGTAAGTTCTGATGGCTTGCCTCCATTTTGCAGAGATAAAGGAGAGCAAAACTATTCCATCTGCAAAGCCACTGGAGGTAAGAGAAGCTGCTTATGCAGCTGCTCGTGAGCGAATCTTCTCCTTAAATGAAGCTAATGAGAAGGAAGTTGTTCCACCAAAAACTCGGAAAGTTCCTGTGGTTGCTCAGCGGATGATTGCACATGCACTTGGTCAAAAGGCGTCCTATCTGCACAAATGTGAAGGAAATGATAAATATGAGGTTTCAAATGTTTGTAGTTCAAAAGATGCAAAAGAAACCAGTGAGCATTTTGAAATACGCAAGCCAGTTCCCTATCAAAAGAAAGGTGGTAAGTTTCCAGCTAAGAACAGCGGCTATGACTGTTCTTCAGAACCTAATGGAAACATGCGTGATGGACTAGCTGCACATAGAAAGGTAGCAAGCACGGAGTTCTTGGAAAGGGAACGGATTGGGGCTGCTAAGAGAATTTTTGCTCAAGCATTGGGTACAGCTTCAAGTAACATTCGTCATGATATTAATGTGAGAACGAATGAAAGAAAACAAGCTCCCGACCATCAATAAGCTTTCAACTTCTCTGAGAAACGACCTTTATTGTTGTTTCTGCTTTGGCTGCTATGAAACTCCAAATGGTATCCAGTCAATCATCTTGTGAATTCAGGAATTTCTTGTTGACCTCGTACCCATATAGAAAGTTCCTCTCTTCGTGTGCCTACCGCTGCTAATCCTTCTTCGGGAGCAGGCAGATCTTTTATGCAAGTTTTAAATTTCAAGTTTCTTGATCTTCAATGAAAGCTTATTTGTAGAAAGTAAGAAAGAAGCTAGAGCTGAGTTTGGAACTCTACTCGTCTTTTAATACCATCAGTTCATCACTTATACCTGGTAGGCCTTGGTTCAGTCTGAGATAGAAAGAATGGGTTGAAAATGGAAGCTTGAGATGATAATGTCCTGGAAATATTCCTTCAGCTGGTTCGAAGAGCATGTTTTTCAATTGCTCAAGTTTAGAATACTCCTGGTGCTTGGTCACGTTTTGAATACCAGCTGCTTTGCTCGAGGTTTTGCAGGAATTGGTGAACATGATTTAGCAAGATTCCAACCAGGCGACTGTGGCATGTTGTTGTGGTCGTCACTGACAAAAAGTTGCTGTCATTCGAACTTGTATCAAATTTTAGTGGATCACGAGTGACTAGTAGATATTTCTGTAGCCTATTTCTTGTGGTCGTTGATCGACTTTTTTTATGTTTTGAAATGATTTAGCTTCGTTAGCATATCCTTTTTTTTATTTTTTCTAAAAACGTAGCTCGAAATCATTTAGATTTGTGTGGAGAGCCAGCAATAAAATAGTGTTGCACATGCATTTCTTCTGCACATGCATTTCTTCTGCAACTTCAACATCGAAGTCTGATCTTTTTTTGTTTTTCTTGAGTCTGGTAGAGTGATTTTAATTAGATAATCATGCACGCACACATTGGGGAAGTGAGTCAAAACTTTTATTTTTAAAACTAATTGTTATGTACGATTGTTGAATTGCACTGGACGATTTGACATGATAGTTCCTCCAGAACTAAGTTAATTAAATCATGCCTTAGAAAATTCTTTTGAATTGTTCGTACTATACGAAGATAGATTCGTACAGACGATCTCCAGAGTATGAAATGGATATGTACCAGTTTGTCCCGAATGAATTCACCATTTCTTGAACTGATTGTACTGTACGAAGTGAGTTTCGTAAAACGATGTACATAGTATGAAATGGGTGCATACCAATTCGTCCAATACGAACACCTAAATTTTTTGAATTGTTCGTATTGTACAAACTTGGTTTCATACAGACGACAGCCAAAGTATGAAATGGGATCGTCCACATTCGTATTATATGAAACATGATTTATTTAAGTAGTTCATATTGTATAATAATGGATTCGTAGAGACGATTCACAGTATACGAAATAGATTTTTATGAAATCGTATTGGACGAACTTGTTCAGTTTTGAACTACTGGTACTGTACGATGTCAATTCGTACATACGATTGACATAGTACAAAATCAGGTTCGTAAATAATTATACATGATTTTTTTAACTGTTTGTACAAATGAAGTATGATCGTAATGTATGATATAAGTACGTTTGACTTGAAATTTTCAGTTTCTGGGCGTTTATTCTTGTCCTTCATATAGAAGTGTCCTAAACATTTACTATCCATCTTTTGAGAATTTTCTCTTGGTAATAATAGAGAGAGTGTTTTGGGGGAGTGTTTAAAAGTGGGTTGTGAGATCTTGTAAGTGGAAATTATAAAGAGTTCATAAAGTTGCCCAAAGGTGAGGATCTTTTTCTGTGTTCTTCAAATTTATGCTTTATTTCTTTGAAGACTCTTGAGAGAAGATCCGATATTATGCCGTCACCAGGAGGGTGAGAAATGACGTTGGTCTCTGCAATTACCAGGAGGGTGAGAAATGATGTTGGTACTCTGTCGTCACCATAAAGGTGAGAAAGGACATTGGTATTCTACCATCACTAAGGGGATGAAAAAGGATGTTGGTACTCTATCATCAGCAGGAGATTGAGTAAGGATGACGGTACTCTGCTGCACCGGGGGTTGGTGGAGGAGAGGTTGTTATAAGGGCTTCTTTGCCTTACTGTGTGAGCAAAAAGAGAGTTACTTTGATATAGTGCAATAACTTATGGAGTCTTCAGGGAGTGGACATAGGTCTAGATGGACCGAACCACTATAAAATTTGATGTTTTTATGTTCTTTTATTTTTACTGTATTTTTATTTTCTGCACATTTACTTTGACTGGTTGAAAAATTATTTTGAGAAAATTTATCGTTATGCTAAAGATCTTAAATCGGTTTTCTAAATTACTAAGAATTTTTTTAAAATTACCAATTCACCCCCCTTGGTTAGCCTTTGGTCAAATCTTTTACATTTAACAACTTATTCGAACTTTCAAGTGGTATCAGAAACTATTTTCAAAACTTAAGGTTTAGGCAATTTTTTGAAAATGATCATGGCTACTCTTGGAAACCAGAACAGTCCTGAAGGATATCCGATATCTAGACAACCACTGTTTGATAACATTCCTTTCGACTTTTGAAAAATATGTATGTTTACTTTTCTGTAATCACTTGATTATCACATGTGAATTTTAGTAGAGGAAGGTTACACTAGACCCATTAGACTTGATGGCATTAGGACTGAAACACTGTTCATTGATTGGGCAGTAGAGAAAAATAATTAGCTCAGTTAAAAGCTAAATGCTTAAACAAATTTTTCACTGCCCTGAAATCTGAGGATTATATGCATGTTTCAACATGTAGTACTAGAAAATTATTTTTGGATAGACTTTGTATAACGTATGAAGGAACTAATGAGGTGAAACAATGTAGATTGGGCATTCTATTACACGAGTATGAATTTTTTTGCATGAAATTGAATGAATCAATCACTAACATGCATACTCATTTCACGTAGATAGTCTCCTCATTGTATGCTTTAGGTATGGAACTAAGTTAATAAAATTCTTTGTTGTTTATCTACTTCTTATGATTCAAAGATAACTATCATAACTAAGTTAAAAGTCTTAAATATTTATTCTATTGACAATTTTCTTTGATTACTAATTACTTACGAAAGAGGAGTGGCTCAAAGACAGATTGATGTAGGTGACAAGTGAGAAGAATATAGCATTGAAAGTGGAGGATTCAGTTAACGATCAATCTTTATCAGAGGTTGAAGAAGATATTGCCTTAATGAAAAGAGAATTCAAAAGTTTTCTTAGGAGGAAGCAAAGAAGACGTCAGTATTAGAACAAGGGTAAATTTAATAGAAATACAAAAGTTTCAAATGACGTAAATTGTTATGAATGTATGAAGCCTGAACATATTAATTCTGATTGCTCAAATCTCAAAGCTAATCCTAACAAGGAGAAAGTTGACGAGAAAAGCAATGTTAGGAAGGGCAAAAAAAGACTACAGAGAGCATTCTAGGTGGACTCAGCATCAAATTTCTCAAAAATAAAAGCGAAGAAAATAGTCATAAACTTAAGCTTAATGGCTGACAAACTTGATTAGTCGGATCAAAAGGAGGTAAGTGATTTATCCAATAATGAGTTATTTGAAGTTTCTGAGAAAATCCATACTACATATAGTAAACTCAAAAAATTGCATGACAAACTAAACATAGAGTATTAAAATTTATAAAAAAAAGCATAAAATCCTTAGGAATGATCATGCATCTATTGATAGCAACCACATGAAATTATTGGATGATTTAAACAAAAAATAGGATTTATTGAAAACATCTTATATTGATCTTAAAAATGAATGTAAGGTGTATATAAATGAAACAAATCAAAGAGAACATGAGTTAAGAGTTGACAATGCTGTTTTAGAAAGTGCTAACTTATATCTTAAAGATAAATTGAATGCTCTTGAGAAAAATAAGATATCCCCAACACGAACAATTTTTTAATCCTAATCAGAACCATTAATTTTTAAAACCTAAAAAGAGATAATATAACTATCATAGATTGGTAAATCCTTTTCTTGAAGTTAAATATTTTTCCTGTGGAATGATTAGTCATATCCTAACACTTGCATGATTCATAGTAGAACACATCTAGTGTTGAGACATAAGATGCATAAATCACATCATATTAAATATTCATCTAGATTATTATTGTCAAGAGAATAACCCAAACTTTTTTGCGTTCCCAAGTTTAACGTTTGATCATTTTATAGAATCGCTCTCATATAAGTCCTTATGAGAATATTTGGTACTTGGACAGTGGATGTTGGAAGCATATGACTAGAGATACAACACAATTCATATCATAGGAAGCCAGAAATGAAGGCAAAGTGACACCGAGAGACAATACCAAAAGGAAAGTGGTAGGTATATGTATGATTGGCAACAAGAACAATTTTTTTATTGAAAATATATTATTGGCTGAAGGTTTAAAATGTAACTTGTTGATTATTAGTCATCTTTGTGATAAAAGTTATAGTGTTAAATTTTTTTCTCACAAGGTGCATTATAAGCCAAAATGAAATAGATATGTTGCATGGAAATAGGGTAAATAATATATACATGCTTGATTTAGATTTTGTTAAATGTTTTAATGTTTTTTGTCTCAAAATAATTACTAATGAATAATAGTTATGACATAGAAGATTTTGTCACGCAAGCATGAAAAATATTTAGAAGATTACTAAAAAAAAATTAAATTTTGTTAAATATTTAATGTTTTTTGTCTCAAAATAATTACTAATGAATATTTAGAAGATACCCAAAATAGACTTCACTAAGGATCACCTGTGTGATGTATGTTAATAAGGAAAAATGTGAAGTCCTCCTTTCATTCAATTAAAGATTTTAG
Source organism: Dendrobium catenatum (assembly GCF_001605985.2). Classification (NCBI taxonomy): domain Eukaryota; kingdom Viridiplantae; phylum Streptophyta; class Magnoliopsida; order Asparagales; family Orchidaceae; genus Dendrobium; species Dendrobium catenatum. The sequence continues at coordinate 431,845 of NW_021318556.1, read as the reverse complement.
AACTAGTACACCACTAGAAATTATTCACATTGATCTTTTTGGACCGGTTACCACTGTAAGTTTAGGAGATAAAAATTTAGAGTTTGTAATAGTTGATTATTATTCAAGATTCATTTGGGTCAAATTTTTATTTCATAAGAGTGAATCATTTGATGAATTTAGAAACATTTCTACTAGGATTTAGAGAAAACTAGAGTGCTAAATTTTATCAATTCAAAGTGATCATGAAGGAGAGTTTGAAAAAAAAAAATTGAAGATTTTTATAAAGATCAGGGAATTGATCACAAATTTTCAGCACATATGACCCCTTAGTAAAATGGGGTTATCGAAAGAAAGAACAAAACATTAATAGAAGGTGCTAGAGCCATATTGGCAGAATATTCACATCCAAAATATTTTGGGCTGAAGTAGTTAGTACAGCTTGTTATGTTCTGAATAAGATGAACATTAGATTCAAATTGAACAATATATCCTATGAACTTCTTAAGGGGAGAACACCTATTCTTTGATATTTACATAATTTTGGATGTATGGTGTTCATTCATAATAATGGTAAAACTCATTTTATGATAATTTGATCCTAAATTTAATGAAGTAATTTTTCTAGGATATTCAATTGTTGGCAAATTCTGCAGGGTTTTTAACAAGAGAATTTTGGTAGTTGAAGAAATCACACATATAGTTTTTTATGAATCTGATATTTCGAAAGAGCCAATGTTGGAGGAAGAACATTTTGAAGATATATGCCACAAAATTGAAAAGACGAATTTAGAAGAGAATGGTTGAACAAAAAATCCTTTGCCTAGAGAATAAATTCTCTTTAAGAATCACCATAAAAATTTGATTTTAGGTGAACCTAGTGAGGGTGTTAGAATTAGGTATGAACTTAGCAAAGAAGTGAATCATTCTGCTATTATATCGATAATTAAACCCACTAATAAAATCAAGCAGTTTTAGATGAATTTTAAACTTTTGCCACGTAAGAAGAATTGATTTAATTTGTTAGCAATAATATTTGGGAATTGATTGAAAGGCCTAAGGATCAAAGTGATGTTAGAACTAAGTGAGTGTTTAAAAATAAAATGAATGATTAAGGTGTTGTTGTTAGAAACAAGGAAAGATTGGTGACAAAGGATATAATCAAACAGAAGGAATTAATTTTGAAGAAACTTTTGCCCTGTAGCTAGACTTAAAGAGATAACGGTATTATTAGCCTTTGCATTATTTAAAGGTTTTAAATTCTTTCAAATGGATGCTAAGAGTATCTTTCTCAATGGAGTGATAAAAGAGAATGTTTATGTTGAGCAACCTCGAGGTTTTGTAAAATTTAAAATTACCAAATCATGTGTTAAATTTGAAAAAGGCATTTTATGGATTAAAACAAACACCTAGGGCTTGTTATGAGAGGTTAAGCATTTTCCTATTAGAAATATCATTTATTAAAGGAAGTGTAGACACCACGCTCTTCTTAAAAAGGATAGGAGATGACATACTCATTATTCAAATATATATTGTTGATATCTCATTTGGATCCACCAAAAAAAAAGTCTTTGTAGTGATTTTTCAAAAATGCTGAATAGTGAATTTGAAATAAGTTTGATGGGAGACTTGAGTTTCTTTCTTGGTTTTAGTATAAAATAAAATGAGGAATGAATATTTCTTAGCCAGTCAAAGTATATTAAGGACATTATCAAGAAATATGAAATGGATAATGTTAAATCAATGAGTACACCAATAAGTTCTTCAATGTAGTTAAATAAGGATTCTAAGAGAAAATTTATTGATGAATTTTTTTTTTTGAAAAATTATTAAATCATTGCTTTACTTTACTGCTAGAAGACTAGATATCATGTTTAGTATTTATTTATGAGCTAGATTTTAAGTTGATCTAAAGAAATCACATCTGACTAATATTAAGATAATTCTGAGATATCTCTTAGGATCTCAAAATTTAAGGATTTGGTATCTTAAGCACAACTCTTCTTTTGAAATAATTGGATATTATGATTCAGATTTTGCAGGATGTAGGGTTGATCAGAAAAGTACTTTTGGAACTGTTAATTTATAGAAAACTTTTTAGTTTCTTGATATAGTAAAAAATAGAATTTAGTAAACCTTTCTACTTGTGAAGCATAATACATTACCTTAGGTAGTTATGTGGCACAGGTTCTTTGCTTAAAACAATAATTGATTGACCTAGAATTTTCAATTAGCACTATTTCAATTTTATGTGAAAATATAAGTTCCATATGCATTTCAAAGAATACTTCCATATTCTAGAATTGATTATATAAAAATAAGGCATAACTTTATTAGAGATCATGTGGCTAAGGGAGAAATTGAATTACATCATATTAATACTGAGAATCAACTTATAGATATTTTCATAAAACCGCTGGCTTTTGAAATGTTTAGCATTTTAAGAATTAGATTAGGTGTGATTGATCTTAATGCTTAAAATTGAATTTATGCAAATTGGATTTATAATTTATTGATGCGTTTGTTTGTTTTTTTTCTTGTATTTGTTTGTTAGTGTTCGTTTATTTCATTAGTTATGTTTATTTCTCTTTCGTTAGTATTGTATTGTTGGTTTTTTTTTTTCATTATTGCATGTCATGGATCTTGAGTGGTTGGTTTTTAAAAAGGTTTCTATTTATCATGTCTTGTTCTAATTATTTTCTTTGTACTGTATGAATTGTTTTGTTTTGTACACATTTTGTAGCGTGTATATAGTATTTTTTCCTAAGTTGAGCATGCAAGGCTTAGTTTTTCAAAGCATATCATACTGTATAATGTCATCATCGTCTATACGATCAGACATTTGATGTCTGTATGATTGGGGACAATTTTCCAAACATTTAGTTATTTTTCTGTCATATCATACATACGAAATAAAATTTCATTTGTACGATTATGTTGTCAGTTTTTTATGAGAAAGAACATAACCATAAAAAATGATTTTTAATAGTATGATTATCCCGGATGAATAAGTGTTCATATGTACTATCATATGGTTAAAAATCATGTACGAAATGATGTCTCGGGAATGGTATTTTACGAAAGTTATTTCATTTTTTTGTCATTTCCATTCTTATGTATGAAAAATATTTCATCTCGTCCGATTTTTAAATCATATGTACAATAAAAATTTCATATTGTACTATATGTCATTTTTTTAAAATTAAAAGGTGGTGGATGATTTTTTCTTCACATTCTCATTCGATCCCATACCAACTTATGTCCTTCTATAGAAATGTACAGTAGCAGCAAACATCCACAAAATTCTAAGTCCTCTTCCTCTCGCTCTTTCAAAGGGAAATGAGGAGGCCTACAAATGTTTTATTGGAGCTAAAAGATTACTCCCTCTCATCTCCTTACATAAGCTTCTCAGTTATGCCTCTTTTCTCCTTGACTCAATTTTCTTTTATTCTTACCTTGATCTTTGCCTATCATCAAAAAACCTTCCAATTTTTTTTGCGAACATGAAAGTGAATGAGAACCACACTAGGCTGTCTTCTTAGGTCTTTAAGCAGAGAGTACAAATAACTAAGGAAGATTTAGGAAACTTCCTTCACCTTAGAACACAAGGAGTTAAAGCACACACCATGAACTTTAGAACAGATTTTGATTGGTCGAAAATAAACCAAACTCTTAGAGGGGTTGCACAAGTAAATCATATTTCTTGTGTGTATACCCTTAACTAGAATGCTAGGATCATCCACTATCTTGAGAACTTCTATTATTCCAAAAGCTAATAATCATATTAATCTGACTCCTCTTTTGTATATAGTCACATACTTGATCATGACCAATACTCTATTAAAGAAGCCTAACTAATCATGGACTACATCTATAAACTTTTTGATATTGGACTTCCTTATAATAGGAGGAATAAAAAAGTGGCCTTAGGATACTTAGTTGCCTACATTTTAGAAAAGAAGTACAACCTGATCCATCCTGATCCTCCCACTTAACTTCCCATTTACTTTACCGATGGCTTTTTTGTGCACTTTTTGGTCGGGAATAAGCATCTGAGGGAGAAGACGGAGCCGCAGCTCCAGCACCAACACCTACACTGGACCCAATTATAATTTCTTTACAAATATGGTCCAGCATTTTGACAGTCTGGAATCTTATTTTGATCAATATTTTGATCAAATTGAGTATTACCAAAACCTGTAGGATGTGAGGTACAATGAAGACATGCGGTGTATACGAGGGAAATTTGACTCGGTCATCACACAAGTAGCTATGATAAGTAGCTACTTTATAATGTTCACCCCTCAACCATGTTAAGACCAAGGCCCCTCAGCATTTTAGTTGTTACTTCTGTGTTGTACTTGCTATTGAGATTTTTGCACTTATTGTTGAGATGTTTCTTGTGATTTCATATGTTGGTTTCTTCATGTTGTGGTTCTTTAGTTTTTAGTATGATGTAATATTTGTATGTGTTTCAAATGTTAAATGGAATGATGTTTTGACTTGAATTGAAATTACTCTTCTTAAATTGGTTAAGTTTATAAAGGCAAATCATTTGTAGTTGATCTCTATAATAAAATTTTGAATTATTTTGCTCTACAAATTAATTTTTTTGAAAAATTTAGTCTCTCAAAAATTTAAATTAAATTATGACTGGATGTAGATTAGAAGATCAATTTCATATTCTTATAGTCAAATTCCATTTAGCTATAATTATTGGAAAATAGATATCTTTTTTTTATTATTATTTTTATTAATTATTAGATTTTTTTTTAGATTTATTGATACTAGAAAAACCAAAAATGTAAAAGGACGCACAAAGCGTACAAAACATGAAAAGATGCATAAAATGTACCAATAGTTTAGAAAGACGCACAATATTCGCCAAAGTAAAAAGAGACACAAAATTAGCCCAAACTGAAAAGATGCACAAAGTATGTCACAAATAATTGAAAAGATGCAAAATATCACCAATTGAAAGTTTCATACTATTCTTTCTTTTATCATTCTATTTTTTATATAAATTCATATAATCGACAATAATCTTCACTATTGATTAGAAACTAATTAATCCTTATTTTATCATTTTTGTAATAATTATTTTTATTTGATTTGTCTAGAACGAACAGTAAATATGGTTGACTTTTCTTATCTTAGTTGACTTTTATTTAAAATATTATATTTACAATTAGTTTAAAATCTTCTTCTTCATTAACTATTTTTATTTATCCATAAAAACTTATCTTTTCAAGATGTACTTCCCTTTTTGTTGTTGTCAAAAGGGGGAGTCATTAGCAATTATTTGATGTATTATTTGTTTTATATTGTTTTTGATGTTATTTGACACACGTTTGTTATGATTATTTGTTGTATCATTTTTGTGTTGTATGTATTGTATTATTGTTCGTGTGTGTTTTTTGTGTTATTTTTGTTCAAGTTTTTATTTCATTTTTTGTGTTCTGTTTGTTTAAGTTTTTGGGTCTTTTGGATTTGTTGTTGTGGTTTTGATTTTTATTGGAATTCCTTATTTTAAATTGGTCGTTTATTTAGGGGGAGCTTAGGAGAAAATTTTCCTTAAGTGTTAACTCAAATAAAAATTATTTTTCCATCATAAAAAAAGGGTTGATTATCATAACTTAGTCTTCAAAACTATATTTCTATATCATATGAGTTTTTGATGATACCTAACTATTATTTTGTTGATTACTATTTCTCCTAACATATATTGAAAATTTTTGTTTTTGTTGTTTATGTGTACTAACATTTTAGAGAAATCATACTCCAGACTATCAAAGACTTCAAGATAGATTATATTAGGGTTTCTTATTATTGAACTCTATATGTTTTCTATTTCTTTTAGTCTGAGAGAGTGTGATTGTAATTGGATAACCCTGCACATAGACACTGGGGAGTGAGTCAAAATTTTTATTTTTAAAACTAATCGTACTATAAGATTATTAAATCTTATTGGACAATTTGACATGATAGTTCCTCCAGAACTAAGTTAATCATATCATGCCTTGGAAAATTCTTTTGAACTGTTCATATTGTATGAAGCTAGATTCGTACAAATGAACTCTAGAGTACAATTTTTGTAGGGGAAATCCACGGAGGGGCCTATGCGTTAATAAAAGAAAACGATTACACTGTCCTTAAAAGAAACTCAAGTTCACCATTGCTCCAACAACAATAAAGATAAAATTGTATAAGGTTATAACACAAATACAATTCCCAACAACCACCAAAATTAAGGCAACCCGACCTAAGAATCAAATATCCCATAGCCCACCGGATGCAAAGAAGATAATACGGCATAATGTTCATATCAAAATTCTTAAGACAATCTATAAGGCACACCTCCACTCTAGGAGAATCAACCTGCAACCAATAAACCAAGACTAGATGGTCATCCATAATCTCCAGGTAATTAAAAACATACCCCTTGCTAAAGAAAGCCAACCCTAACCACATAATCAAACCACCAATAATAGAGTGAGAGCCACAGATTAAGAAACTTATAGAAGCCATGATGTAGCCAGTAAAAGACCTCAAAAACTAAAACCATGAAACCAGGACATAACAGGATAATAAATGATACTCTCACTCATCATATTCCAACAAAATTTAAGCATCAAACATAACACCCAAAAATAAATATGGAAGAAATAAAAACCCATGAAAATCCTCCCATCCAGCCATGCCACAATAACCAAAAACCTGCACCATATCTCATTCACCTCACTGCTAACAGCACATACCTTGAAAACCAGAGAGAAAATCTCAAAGAAATTATAAGGCACCCACCAGCTATTCTGAAAGAGCCACCACCACAAGACCTCCACACAACAGCATAACACCTTAAACCCAGCAACTGTAATCTCCAATAAAAACATAAAAATAATAATCACCACGACCCAGATGAAATGCTGAAGGCCCAGCCAACTGAAAAGGTTCAAAAGCATGCAGCAAAGGAAATACAAAACACCAACACACCCAAACACCTTAATGAATGACATAAGGAACATTACTCAAATCCAAATTTAAGAGACCCCTCACCTAAATTGGTAAATTAGAGTTAATGAAATCAGCTATGGAATCTAGCCCATAACCCCACCTGGCTAAGGCAGTAGTACAATCATTCCCCACCACATCAATAGTAGAAAAAGAAAAGTTAAGCATGATAAACAAATTCTTAGTTTCCCTTCTCTTGTAAAACATCTCAGGAGAACAACTCTTATTATTTCTCAAAATGAATGATTGATAACAATACAAAGAACAGACCTCCACCATAATATTGATGCAATCCAGAGATAAACACAATCGTAAACCATAGAGAATAGCAAAAGTGGTAGTAGTATTAACATCATAATTATAAAGATGACCAACAAAACTCAAAATGCACTTACCATTAGAGTCCCTGATGACACCACCACAACCCACCATCATCTTAATGATAACATCATCCACAGTTAACTTAAAAAATTACCTGGGGGTTTCAACCAAGAAATACTTCTAGGGACATTATGGAAAATATACACATCCAGCTTAATCCCAAAATCAACCACAGCAGTGAGATGGTTTTTTAAGTTCTTAATAGAAAGCAGCTTAGAAAAAAATAAGTCCCTAATCTTATCTTTAACATTTTGAATAATCCTATGTTGATTCATAGGCACACCATTAAAATAAGAATTATTCCTATCCAACCATAAAAACTAAAGGATAAGAGAGGGAATAACATTCCTGATATGACCTTTAGAATTAACAACCCAACAATTAAGTAAGAATTTAATGGAAATATTAGCAAAAAAATAGTTTAAGTGCAAAATATCCTCAAAATAAGTCCAGGCCTTCACAGCACAAGGACCAAAAACAAATATATGATGCATATTGTCCATATGATATCAACATTGACATTTAGAAGGAAAAATGAAACCACGTTTAATCAAGTTATCATCCGTAGGGATATAACTATGTAAAATATGCCACATGAAAACATAGATAGTAGAAGAAATACTTCTATGCCAAATTATTTTGAAAATTTTAGAAACATCTTGCTTCGCTCTAAAGAAATGTCAGGCATCCTTTAAATTAAACGTACCATCTTTAATTAAACACAAAGCTGAACTTAAGGAGAATTCATGTTTAAAGGTATCTGCAAAATTTGCTGAGTAATAAAATTAGGTAACACATTATAAAGCTTCTGAACATCCCAACCATTGTCATTGAAAAAATAATTAACCTTCACGAAAGCATTGGATGAGGTATTAAAAATAGAATCAATGGATACTAGAGTATAAAATGAATGCGTACCAGTTCATCCTAATCAAATTCACCATTTTTTAACTGATCATATTGTACGAAGTGAGTTTTGTATAGACGACATCCAAAGTATGAAATGGATGCTACCAGTTTGTCCCATAAAAACACTTACATTTTTTGAACTACTTGTACTGCATGAACTTGGGTTCATACAAACAATGTCCAGAGTATGAAGTGGGACTCAGAACTTAGGGATTTAGCATCCTAAGTTCAGCTCTTTATTTGAAATAATTGGATATTCAGATTCGGACTTTGCAGGTTGTAGGGTTGATAGAAAGAGTGCTTCTGGAACATTCAATTTATTAGAAATTCTTTAGTCTCTTGATCCAGTAGAAAACAAAATTTTGTAGCCCTATCTACTACTGAAGCTGAATACATTGCCTTAGGAAGTTGTGTGGCACAAGAACTTTGGTTGAAACAACAGTTGATTGATTTAGGATTAACAATATGCACAATTCCCATTTATTATGATAACATTAGTGTCATTTATATTTCTAAAAAAACTTATTCAACATTCAAGAACCAAACATATTGACATTAGACATCATTTCATAAGGGATCATATATCTAAAAGAGAAATTAAACTCAATCATGTTTTAACTGAAAATCAACTTACAGACATTTTTACAAAACCACTAGCCATTGATACTTTTAGTACATTAAGAACAAGGCTTGGTGTGATTGATTTGAATGCTTAATTAAAATTTCTGTAACATTAATATGTATTTTTGTGAGTGTGTTTTTTGTATTTTAATGTTTACTTGTGTATTTTTATATTTTTGTGCATGTTTGCTTTTGCAATTTTTGTCTGTTTGTTTTATGTATTTTTAAAATATTTTCACATTAAAATTTATGTTTTTGAGCAATCATATGAAAGTTTCTAAGTGTGACATCGCCTGTATGAAATATTTTCATACTGGATGAATCCTGTAGCATATCAATTGTTGAGTTGAATAGTCTGCATGCAATTTTTTAAGTTTTTTTTTACCATTTGTCTGTATGAACCCCATATTGTCTGAAAGATGTGTATGCATTCATATATACTCATGTAGACGGTTATACAGATAGAATCAATTTTTATTTCTAATCGAACGTATGAACCTTTAGTTCGTACATACGAATACATGGGATTCTGAGTGGGGGACATTTTAAACCATCTTTAAAATGATCTTAAATAATTGGTCATCCCAGACAAATATCTGTTCATCTGTACAATCCTTTGGTAAAAAATCTGTACGAAAGGATGCCTCGTAACTTGCATGATTATGAAAAGCCATTTCATTTTTGGACACATTCATTCGTACATATGAAATTTTATTTCGTACGTATGAACCCTATATTGTACAGGATGAAATCAGTTTCATACGTACGAAAGTTCAATTTTTCTTTAAATAGAAGGATTTAGAACTCTATTTTCATACACTTCAAAAACCTTTCAAAATCCTCTCATCTTTCCAAATCAGTCAAATGGAAAGCGCAAGAAAAAGGATTAGAGTGGCTAAGGAACTGACTAGGGGACCTTCCTCTAAAATTCCTAAAGAAAATTTCCCGTCCAAAGCAAACGAAGAGTCTTTTCCTAGATTCATTTCCGCTAAAATCACCCCTTCTAGAGTTCTTCTCTAGGATAACCTTACCTTTTAAGTAATGCACCTTTTTACTTCTACCCAGTTTGCTTTTATTATGACCCTAATCCATTCCTACAACAAAGAAACATTCCACTATTTTCTTACAAATATGACGTCTAATACTGACCAAAGTGTGATTAGATTCTATGTTTTAAAAAAGAAGGTAAAAATCACCAAGGAGGATTTGGGGATATTCTTAAATTTAAGGACTCAAGAGATTAGAGCCCATACCTTGACCTCTTCCTCTAACTTCGATTGGACTGCGATAAATCAAGTTATTAGAGGGATTAGAGAGGTAGGTCATATGCCTAAGGTGTTAACTCTTAACTAAAATTCTTGAATCATCCAGCATGTTCTCCGTACTTCCATTATTCCTAAAGTTAGTGATCGAGTAAATATTACTCCTCTTATTTCCACTGTAACATATCTGATTATGACTAGCCAACCAATAGACGAAGCCCAACTAAACATTGACTACATGTATGGACTTTCTGAGATTGGCCATGTCTCCCATAAAAGAAAGAAGAAAATAGACTTAGGACATTTTGTGACCTACATTCTTGAAAAGAAGTATGAACTAGTTCATCCTGTTCAACATCTTGAAGAGCCTATCTACTATAATGATGGATCATTCCGAGCAATTTTTAATAAAGATGCACATTTAGAAAGTAGCGACTCTGAGGAAGAAAGGAGAAGACCTCCACCTGCACCTGCTGGTAGATCAAAATTTCAAGAGATGGTCCAACGCTTTGATCGTCTTAAGAGCCACTTTGATCAACATTTTGATCAAATTGAAACTCATCTTCAACAGCAGGATTTTCAATATCAGCAGGATATGGGCTCGGTATGAGGTCAATTTGAATTAGTTAACACAAATATAGCTATGATGAATAGCTATTTTAATTTATTCAACCAACCACCTCCTCCAGATCAGGGCCCCTCAGAATGATGACTGTACTTCTTTTATGATTCTCTCTACCAGTTATGATGTGATGTGATGTGTTATTAGTTTTTATGTCTTTATATTTTATGTTTCATGAATGTTTGTGTATTGATATCAATCATGCTTAATGTATTATCATTTTATCTTGATATCAATAAAAACTATCTTTTCTTGTTTTAGTTATTTATTATCTTTTTAAGAAATGTTTGTTAGCCTATATAATTATCATGACAAATTAATTTAATAAGTGGTATACTTTGAAACGCAATACAAAATTGAATTCATTAGAAAATATAATTTTTCAAAAATTTAAGTTGTGTTATAACTCGATCAAGTTAAGGCTATCAAACTCATGTCTCTTGTTAGACTAACATAATTTTAATATTATTATTGCAATTTTGATGTTTTCTTATTGTTATTTCTCTTTTCAATATAAATATCTTTATACATAGAGAAATTTGAGATTTTAGATTTTCGATTTTGGAAAGATCAATTAAAAACTTGAAATGTACAAAAATCAAAAGAATGTGCAATGTTTCACAAATTGAAAAAGAGGCACAAAATTAGCCCACGAATAAAAAGTGCACAAAGTATGCCACAAATATTGAAAAGATGTGCAAAGCACCATAAGTATATGTTATTTCCTCTATCTTTTAATCTTTCAATTCAAATGAATCTTCTGTTCAATTTTATTTTTTATTAAAATTTGAAATACATAAATTTTCATTTCATCTACTTTACAATAATTTTGGTTATCTCATTGTCTAAACTGATTCATGACCTTGATATTTTTTCTCATCTATGTTATATCTATACTTAAATCATATGAATCCTTTTATTTCTCTAATGACATTTATCTTTTTATTGCAAATATAACTCAATCTCTTTCAGGATCAATTATCAAAGGCTTCTCATATGGCTTCTTACATTTCTGTGTTTTTTTGTTTCTTCTTCTCTTTTTGTTATTGTCAAAAAGGGGGAGAAATATGGTTTGAGATATTTGATTGTTTTGTTTCGTGTCTCTATATGTTTTGTTCATGACTTTTTTTTATTTTGTATTTGTTTTGGCATTTCAGTGTCATTTTCTTTGTGTGTGGTTATTTTTATATGTTGAAAACTTTAAAATTAAAAAATTTGATATATTCATAACTAATGGCCCTTATTCTCACATGCTTATTCATTCAGAGGGAGTTTAGGAGAAACTTAGGACTTTCAAATTTATACAAATAATAATTGTTTTGCAATCATAAAAAAGAGGAGATTGTTGAGAGAGTTGCTACTTAGCTTTGCATATTTTACATTCTTACAACTTTTATATTTTTTATGATTCCAAGTATTATTGTTTTGATTATTATTTTCTCCTAACACTTTTTAGAATATTTGTTTTTTCTTCTTGTGTGTACTAACATTTTAGTAAAATCATACTCCAGATTATTGAAGACTTCAAATCAAGATCTGCTTAGAATTTTTTGTAAAATTGAAGTATGTATTTTTTCATTTTATTTGAGTCTGAGAGAGAGTATGTATTTTTCATTTTATTTGAGTCTGACAGATCGTCCAAGACGATATAAATATCATCCCGGACGATGTTACCAAAAATAGAAATCCTTAGGGAATAATAGAAAATCTTCCAAGTTACAAATCATCAGGTGCCAAACCAAATACAACAGACTCAAGAAATGAAAAAGTGTACAAACTAACTCAGACCTAGTCTACCCAATCTTGAGCTGGTTTCAAATTGCAGTCAGATCGTGTGGACCTGAAATGTCAGTATGAAAGGCTATCGTAGAGAAATAAGAATGTTTGCTATCATCAAAATCATAAACCATAGATCCACAACAATCTCTCCCTTTTTGATGATGGCAAAATATTTCAATTTGAATTTTCAAAAAAGTAAATACTCTTCCTAATCTCCCCATCACTAGAATAACACTTTAAAAAATAGGAGAGATAAAAATATTTTTGTTGTTTTTAATTTTAACAGTATAAAGACAAATATGATAACAATACAAAAATTCAATAATACGTTCTCCCCCTTTGACATTATCAAAAAGAGAGGAGGCACAAACAAAAACCAAAACTAATAAAAGACAAAAACGTTCCCTGATCTTGAAAAAAAACAAATATTCTTAAAATGAGAAAGTTACCTCTTGGTTTTAATCAAAATCTTAGTAGAATTGGATTAACAACGCATAGCCCAGAAAAGGTTAAAAATTTAGAATTTGATAATCCAAACTCAAGTTCTTTAAAAAGGCTCAAAATTTTTTTAATTCGATATCTAAATCAAGGAATAAATTAGAGAAAAAAACAATCATTTTTCAAAAACTCCTTCCATAAAATATATATAATAGAAGATCAATGCACGAATTGTTGAATCAACAATCAATATTTTCAAACTCAATTATCGAAAGTATCAAGGGTTTTCTTAAGCTTTTAAGAAGTACAAGAATGGTAAGCATTAAACTTTGTGGGCTCATTTTATGCCTCTTGACAATTGGTTGGTGCACTGCGCATCTTTTAATTTTTGATATACTTTTGTGTATATTTTTCATTTTGGCGTCATTGTGCGTCTTTTATTTTTGGCATCATTGGCCATTTTTTTAATATGCTACCTTTCTGAAGTCTTAAAAACAAAAGTAAACCCATCCTATTGATAAAGTGAATTTTTGATTAAGAAAATTATGAGTTAGATTCAACAACATGCAAAAGATTCCTATGCAATAAAAAAAATGTAGGGAGATAAAAAATTTAGTTTCAAAGTCTAATTTAAAAGATGAAAAAGATTTTTAATCAAAAATAGAATAAACTCTTTTAGGAAATAGAGATTGAGAGTCAAAAATATGAGTTTCCTTCCTATGACTGTTTTAGAGAAGTCAAACACAACTTACCCAAGATTTTAAGAAAAAATAGGAAGTAGATTTTTCATTTTTAGAAAAGTGAATGTGTGTGTTGATCAGAGAAAAGCTTTCACGAAAATAAAAATTTCAAAGAATAAACAAAACTAAAACACAAAATAAAAATGAAAAACATAAAAACACAACATAAAAACATGAAAGGCTTTTAACCATTATCTCTCTCCTAGTTCGATGCTTCAAAAACCAGATCTGTCCATGAGATTTTTTGCCTTTCATTATTTCCCCAGTTTAAATTTTTCTTCGCCTTGCCTTTTTCTTTTATAGGAAGAATTTTTAAATTAGGGCACTGATTTTTCATATGTCCAGGCTTCCTACATCGAAAGCAAATAACGTTAGAAGGAATATGAACATCCTTACCATTTTTAAATTTTTCCACTTTTGCTTATGCTTTGGTGAGCTTTGTGATTTTCTTGACACGTCATTACATTCATCACCAACTAAGCTATCTCTGTCTGTATCTTCAGCTTTTAGAACAATTATTTCACCTGCATCCAAAAGTCTTTGACCCAAACTTTGCTCGTAGGCAATGAGTGAGCCAATCAAATTATCAATAGAATAATCAGTCAAATCTTTTGATTCACAAATAGCAACAACTTTGGTATCGAATTTATTTAATAGACAATGAAGAATTTTATTAACTTTTTCAAAATTTAAAAATTCTTGACATAAAACATGCAATGATGTCACAATTTGAATAAACCTAGTATACATGTCTAAGATTATTTCATAAGATTTCATGGAAAATATTTCATAATCATGCATTAACACATTCAACTTGGATTGCTTGATTTCACTAGTGCCTTTGTATATGGTGTGTAGTTTATCCCAAACTTCTTTACCAGTAGTGCACGTGGATACTAACATAAAATCTTCAGAATTTAAAGCACAGAAAAAGCAATTTAAAGATTTTACATTCAATTGAGCATTTACTTGTTCTTCCCTATTCCATTGATTAAAAAGAATATCAGTTTTAACTCCATTAACAATACGTGACGGTGATGAATAACCAGTTAAAATCATATGCCACATGCGAAAATCAATCGATTGCAAGAAAGTAGTCATGCAAATTTTACAAAAATCAAAAGTAATATTTTCAAATAAAGGTGGTCTGGTGATTGAATAACCTTTCGCATTATTATGATTTAAAAAATTAGCCATGGATCAAAATTCAAAAGCTTTTAAAAACTTATTTTTTTGAAAACGGCTCTCATACCACTTGAAAGTACTCAAATGACACTAAAAAGTGCTCTGATACCACTTGAAAGTTCATTAGGGATGTTAAGCCCTTATGAACTAGCCCAAGGCTAACAAAGAGAGAGGTGAATTGGATAACTTTAAAACCAAAGATAAAACTAAAACTAAAATCACCACAGAAATCAAGTGCGGAAGGAAATAATGCAGAAGCAATAAAAAGAAAGAACACACCGGTATTTATAGTGGTTCGGTCAAATCTTGACCTACGTCCACTCCTTAGAGGCACCCTCCAAGTATTGCACTAAAAAAAGTGTCTCTCCTTTAGCCCCCACAGCTAGGCGGAGAAGCCCTTACAAAATCACTTTCACCTTCCCCGGTGCGGCGGAGTCGCCGGGTCCTTTGACACCAAAGAGATCTTCTTATTTGGTAAACTTCCCTCGAGACAAGCCTTGAATCCGACGGTATTCAGGTGCGAGCTTGCCGGAGCAACATTGTGGAACCCCCTCCACACTCCCTTGAGTCCTCCCTCACAGGATCTTCCCCCTCTCTCAAACTCCACCCTTTCCTCACTCCCTTTTAATCTATCTCTTCAAGTTTCCCTCGAAAGAATGAAGCTACAATGGCTGCCAAAGACACTTACAAACGTGCCTTGACAAAGCTTAAATAGAAGCTTTCAAAACGAGCTCATTAATGCAAGTTTCCGACATTATCATCTAGGATGATAGGCATATCATCCTGTACGATCAGTTCAAATTCAGCTCATCAGCCCGAGACGATTTGGGACGATTAAAAAAAAATTGGTTACATCATCCTGGCCGATCTCACGATCGTCCCAGATGATTAGTTTAAAACTGATTTCAATCGTCCTAATCATTGCCCTAAATAGATTCTGGCCAATGTAAATCGTCCAAGCAATCGTCCTGGCCGATCCTATAATCGTCCTGGACGATGTGATCAAATCAATCAGCCATTAATGCTTTCTAAAGATACCAGATCAATTTAGGCATAATTGAGTTAAATCGTCCTAGATGATGTGTATATCGTCCTAGCCGATTTCCAAAAATAATGAATACCTAATCTGATCATGGCGGCTAATTCTTTCTGAATTGAGCTTATCATCCTGGCCGATACAAGTATCGTCCAGGCTGATTAACATATGACGGCTGCCTTAATGAGGATGCCCTAGTTAGGGTTTCTATTTTTGGATAAATCGTCCAGGACGATATAAATATCGTCCGGGATGATGTTACCAAAATTAGAAATATTTAGGGAACAATAGAAAATCTTCCAAGTTATAAATCATCAAGTGCCAAACCAAATACAACAGACTCAAGAAAGGAAAACGTGTAAAAATTGACTCAGACCTAATTTACCCAATCTTGAGCTGGTTCCAAAATTGCAGTCTGATCGTGTGGACCTGAAATGTCTGTATAAAAAGGCAATCGTAGAGAAATAAGAATGTTTGCTATCATTAAAATCATAAACCATAGATCCGCAAAATTTCCCCTTCACATTCCAACTAATATCCAACCTTTAAACTATGCCGGCAAGTTGATTCCGTTGAACTCAAGCTCAAGTCCATCCAAGCATCCATCCATTCGAATTGCAGCTTGTTTGGTCGAGGATTCAGCTGGGAACTAATATGAGGACAAACTACAGTTTCAGAGAAATCATTTCCCTCTAAATAATAAAAAATATTTTTTATATAAGAAAATTATTATAAAATTAGTTATTATATTTTAAAATTAACATTATTTTAAAATATTACTTTAATTTTAAATTATTTAAAATATTTAATATTAAGTATTTTAAAATTAATATTTCTTTAAATATAATTAAATATTTTGAGATATTTAAATATTATATTTTAAATTTAAAAATGAATATTTATAATATCAAATTAATATTTATTTAAATATCATATTAATAATTTTAAAATTAAAAAATTATTTTCAATAACTTTAAAAATCTGTGGATCTCTTAATCTCTAAAGTCTTAAAAAAAAATTTGATGCTTTTTTTAATTATCTTATTTTAAAATATATATCCTTCTACATATATATATATCTATGTTTATATATATAAATACCTATGTTTTGAAATTTACTTTAAAATTATATTTATTAAATCTTTAATATATTTGGGAGATTCCTTTGAAATCTTAAACATAGGTTGAATGTGTGAATGGAATTTATAGGGGAGTGATTAGTGAATAATTATATTTTAATTATTCATTAATCACATCATTAATTATTTCAATTAATTTTAATCTTTTTATACTTAGGAAGCAAACACCACTTAGCCTAGGCTCTCCTAGATTTAGGAGTTGATTGAGATTGTGTTTATACATGTATATGTTGGTCAAAGATTAAAAACTTGGTATCAAACATACATAACCTAGTGACACCATTAAGGACAATAATTAAGGACATATTTAGAAACTTAGAGAAATTCTAATAATTAGAAAATTTTCACAAATTTTTGAAATCATTAATCCCTAATTAATTTCCTTAAGATTAAACCCTTAATTAAACATTTAAAAATTATAAAAATTTTAATAAATCAAATGTAAATAAAAATATATATATAATAATTCTAATAGACCAGAATTATATACTTAACTTAAGAAAAATAAAAAAAATTATTTGATAGCAAACTTGAACTTAATTTAATTTTAATTCAAATTTAATATTTAATTAATTTAATTAATTAAAAATAATTAAAATTTGCAAACACTTGGGATTCTCTTCTTAGGTCATTTCTGACCTTTGGAGTTGATTTTAAGAAGCTGGTAGTTCATTTGGAGCAAACTCAATAAAAAGGCCTTTGATTAAATAATTTTAATAATTCAATAAATTATCAAACTTTGAAAAATCATAACTAATTCTAAAAATTTTGAAATTGAACAAACTGAAAGACATTTAACTCATAATAAAATCTAATATTTATTAAAAATATCAAATCTCCAGAATTCATTAAAATTTAAAAAAGTCAACTTTTCATCAAACATTTTGTCAAAATAAAGTCAAATCTTCAAACCATCATAACTAAATATTGAAAAATCCAAATCTAGCAAACTTAGTGTCTAACAACTCAACTTAAGGTATAATATTTTATAAAAATACTAACTTTTTAGAATTCAACTTTAACTAAAAAGTCAATTTTTAACCCATTAATTAAATGGATAAAAAAATCTAAAAATCACTTTAAAACTCGAGAAATTTTTAATCAACCTTAAATCCAGCAATGAAACAACTTTAATTATAATTCATTAATATTTAAACCTTAATAACTCAAATCACTTAAATATAACGGGTACCACTTAGTAATCCAGGCCTACGAGACTATTAAATTAGCCCCAAAGAAGATTAAATAAACTTTATAGCCTCGATGAGAAACAAATGTAATATCCATTTAACACTTTAAAATGCATCTTAAAATTAATTTTATGTCATTAATATTTAAACTAAAATTAAATATTCCATTAAGCCTTTTAACCAACCAGAGCCTCAAACAACTTTAACTAATGATCCTATTTATGACATATCCAATCCACACAGCCTTACTCACACACTTTAAATGATTTTCTAGGACACCACTTCTAGATTTTGGCTAGGCCAGTGTTTACTTTTCTGTAGTTGTGTGTCGAGTTTTTCATGGTTTTCACTGCATATTATTTGCTAGCTTATAATTGATGTATTCGTTTACTTACTTTTACACTCTGTAATGTATTTGATTGTGCGTTAGATCTACCCTTAGGTTAGGAACACTTTGTACTAATTCAATCTTGTGTAGGTGGCCATGCTTATAAAGGGCAATTAAAGTAAAGGGGGGCATTAAAAAAATAAATATATTATTATTCTTTGCATAAGTGCTTGCTACACTTAAGACCCCCTTTAAATTAAAAAAGCATGGCCAAGTGTGATTGTGATTTGAACAATTTAAATTATATATATATTAATTGCTTTGGATTATATATAACTGCTGATTATTAGGATAACACTACAGGATCGAGTCCATAATTTTTTTTTCCATATTTTCAGTTGTAATGTATTAAGTGTCTTAAGATTGGGATATTAAACATCCAATTTGGGATCCAAAGAGGAAGAAGCATCTTTTAGGGAAGAGTTTCTATCCATTTGGAGACCCAAATTAGAATGGCTCTCAAATGTTTAAAGAGGGAAGATAACACCCTTTTTAAGGGGGAGTTTTTTTTCCATTTGAACATCCGGACCTAACGAATCAAGAAGCTCATGGGAAGACAAAGACATGAAGAATGAGAAGACCCATTCTCAAAGTCATTTGAGTCTTAAGATTAGAAATCTGGGTTGTTGTCAGTGGTGCCCTGCCACGTTACTTTTTTGTAATTCTAGGATGAAATATTAAGTGGCACTTGCCACATGGACATTCAAATTGAGAATTTAATTTAATTGATTGTGTAGTAGAACTACCTGCTTTTCTAGTCTTTTTAATTGCATAATGTGTTTGTTTTAGCCTGGAATATGATCGTAGGCTCATAAGACTCGTTCAAAAAAAATTTCTACTTTAATCAAAATTAAATTTTTTAAGTCAACATAAAAACTCTAACATTTTAAGAAGTAAGCCCGGGATCGTTGGGAGTTCACATGCATATTTGTTGCATTTTCTTTCCATTTGTTAAGCACCTCTTCTCCTGCGAATTTTGGTAGACCACCTAGCCTATGAGGGTGCAATTCTGTTAAGGGGATCTATGCATCTTTAGAATAAAATCTATTTTTAAGCCTTTTTAAAAATGATTCATTTCAAATTTTAAGCATTTAATCGACTTAATATGCATGTATTGTATTAGATAAAAATTTAAAAGAGTATAAACTGTAATTGCATTTATTTAGACATCAAACATCGAACATAAGTTAAAGGGCCAATTAGGATCTGCTCTAGATGTCTCCCCTATTCTCAAAACTTTTCATAAATACTGCCCCTACCACTCCACATTAATTAACCGGATATATGGTTTTAAAGCGCCTAGGTGGTTTAGCTGGCTCCCCAATTCAGGTAGGGGTAAGTCCAGATTTGCATTGCATTAGTTAGGTTTGGGTCATTTATTTTCAGTACCCACATTAGACTTAGGTTCTGAGGCAGGCTCAGGCTATAAGACCTTAACCTCCAGGAATTGAATCACAGCTTTCTAATAAAATTGATCATTTAAACTAAACATCTCTTTCAAATAAATTCAAGCCCAATACTTAGGATAGATTGGGGCACTTCTGAATTATTTAAGAATCCCAAGTGCCTTCTACCCTTCTTCCTTTGACTCTAAAAATAAGTGCTCAAATTTGATCTAATCCCATTTGAAAATTCCAACCCTTACCTCCTTTGACATCAATCTTTGAAATCTTAAATAAAATTTCTACCACTATTTTAATCAAGAATATTCATAAGAAAATCCAGTTTCCTATGATGTAATTAACTATGAGGGCTTGCGCTTTTAGAAGATTTAGAAACTCAGATCTAAAATGAGTCTCATTGACAAACCTAGCCCTCTCTTACCATTTCAAGCCCCTCTAGCCTAGCTCTCTTCTCATTCAATCCCTTAAGCATTTCCCCTTCACATTCCAACCAATATTCGGCCTTCAAAACCCGCCGGTAAGTTGAATCCGGTAAACTCAAGCTCAAGTCCATCCAAGCTTACATCTATTAGAATAGTAGCTTGTTTGGTCAAGGATTCAACTGGGAACTAATACGAGGACAGACTACAGTTTTTGAGAAAAAATTTTCCTCCAAGATCTTGTGGTAAAATTCTTAAAAATGCTAGACCTAGGTCATAGTAGTTAGGCTTAATTAGCATTTTGCTAATCAAATTTTAAGCAAAATCAAATAGTCCCAATGATTTATGTTCACCCAGGAAAATAAGGTTTAAAGTTTTGTTAAGAGGAAGTAACATCCTTTAGGAAAAGAGTTTCTATCCGTTTGGAGACCCAAATTAGGATGGCTCTCAAATGTTTAGAGAGGGAAGATAATACCCCTTTTAAGGGAGAGTTTCTTTCCATTTGAACATTCAGACCCGGTGAATTAAGAAGCTCATGGAAGGACAAAGAAATGAAGAATGGGAAGACCCATTCTCAAGTCACTTTTGTCTTAGGATTAGAAATCCAGGTTGTTGTTAGTGGTGCTCGAACACTTTACTTTTTTGTAATTCTAGGATGTAATATTAAGTGGCATTTGCCACATGGACATTCAATTTGAGCATTTAATTTAATTAATTTATTTAATTTATTGTGTAGAAGAACTACCTATTTTTCTAGTCTTTTTACTTGCATGTTGTGTTTGTTTTAGCCTGGACTACGATCGTAGGCTCATAAGGACTCGTTAAAAAAAATCTACTTTAATCAAAATTAAAATTTTTAAGTCAACATAGAAATTCTAACATTTTAAGAAGTAAGCCAGGGATTATTGGGAGTTAACATGCATATTTATTCTATTTTCTTTCCATTTGTTAGGCACCTCCCCACCTGCGGGTTTTGGCAAACCACCTAGCTTATGAGGGTGTATTTCTGTCAAGGAGATATATGCATCTTTAGGATAAAACCTATTTCAAGCCTTTTTAAAATTTCTTCATTACAAATTTTAAGCATTTAATCGAGTCAATATGCATGTATTGTATTAGATACAAATTTAAAAGAGTCTAAACCGTAATTGCATTTATTTAGACATCAAATATCCAACATAAGTTAAAGGGCCAATTAGGATCTGATCTAGATGTTGGCCATACTCTCTAAAACTTTTCTTAAACAACGTCCCTACCACTCCACATTAAATGAGAAGATACATGGTTTTGAAGCGCCTAGGTGGTTTAGCTGGCTCCCTAATTCAGGACGGGGTAAGTTCAGATTTACACTGCATTAGCTAGGTTCGGGTCACTAGTTTTCAGTACCCACTTTAGACTTATGTTTGAGGCAGGCTCAGGTTATAAGACCTCAACCTCCGGGAATTGAATTCCAACTTTTTAATAAAATTTATCATTCAAAATTAACATCTCTTTCAATCAAATTCAAGCCCAACACTTAGGATAGACTGAGGCACTTCTGAATTATTTTAGAATCCCAAGTGCCTTCTACCCTTCTTCCTTTAACTCCAAAAATAAGTGCTCAAATTTGATCCAATCCCATTTGAAAATTCCAACCCTTACCTTCTTTGACATCAATCTTTGAAATCTTAAATAAAATTTTTACTACTATTTTAATCAAGAGTATTCGTAAGAAAGTCCAATTTCTTATGATGTAATTAACTACAAGGGCTTGCACTCGTAAGAGATTTAAAAGCCCAAATCTAACTTTTTAAAAAAAATTCAAAACTTCAATTAATTATCTTTGGGAAAATCAAATCCGATGATCATTGTCGTCATTCTCGAATGATTAATAATATGCGATATCTTCTTTTTCTGAAAAGATATATCATTATATTATTAAGATTTTGATTATGAAATTAATGATCTTTTTTTTAGATTATTATAGTCAAATATTTAATCAAATATCATTTTGGTCCATCGGAATCATATGATGTCTTCCCTTGAGTTTGACTATAATAATCAGGATAAAGTTAAAATTTTATAATTTGAACCCATTAGGGAATGATATGTTCATTTTTCTAGGTAATATTTCATTCATAATGACATGTTCAATTTCAAAATTCCAAAAATTAAATCTTTCCAAAAGAAAATTAATATTTTTCAAAACTACATTTTTTTAAAATCAAACATAATGCTGGCTAGATTATTCTATAATGTACTTGTTGGCCAATTAACATCCTTTAAAGGTTTTAAGAAGTAAAACCCTCCAACACGGAGCCTTTGTTTATAAAGACTAAGAAGGTGGCATTACATCTACTATTGAGACTAAGTAAATAGGATATTAAATTCACATTTACTTTCTTATTGTTTGGTAGCCCTATTAAATACTTGACATTCTTTCATTCCCTATTAAATACTTGTCATTCTTTAATTCACATTCCTTTTTCATCACTTGTTAATCAAAGGTTTAAACAAATTAGAGAACTAAATGTAAATTAACTTATACCTTCATAGGTTCCTGATAAGTTGTCAGAAGGTTACAATGATGGATCTTTCCTACAGTGATACCTATAGAAGAGTTTGTTAGACAATCAAGGAGACCTACTTGTTCGAAATAATTAGGAGAACTTGCTCTACTTATCAAGCAGTGATACTTTCTTATGCCTGCCAATGGAAATTATTCCACATAGGGAAGCAATTCAAGTTCACTCACCAACAAAGCAACTCATCACCCATTAGATGAGAAGATATCCACCATTATCACTTATTCTCTCCCAAAGTGATTCTCACTCATACACATTAAGTTCAACTAAAAGAGAAAGCCTACTCAAATGGCCCTCAACTTATCTTATCTTAATCATTTGATCAATTTATCTTCTTTCCCACAATAATAACTCACTCACCTTCTTCTTCTAAGATTATCCAAAGCCATTAAAACAAGTTACCAACAACTTTAACTATTCCTCTAGTCGTAGGCCCCCTCTTCTCAACACTCGCCAATGGACTCGCTAAAGAAAACTTGGTTGAACCTACTCAACACTACAAAGGAAAACTATCAAAGGATTTGCTGCGCCGTTCCATCCAACTAATAATGAGGTGACACATATCTAGAATAATCATTTCTAAGAATTTTTAAATAAAAAAAACACTACGGGAAAACCCGTTAATACTGGCGGATAAAATCCGCCGCTACTATAAAATATCCGTCGGAACCATGGGTTTCTGGAGTCCTTTACGGCGGAATTCCATGCGCTGGTTTGGCACGTGTCGATAATTTTTTTGTGGCGCATATACGGCGCACTTTCCGACACATTACCGGCGCAAAAAATGATGGTAGCCGGCGACCTTTGGACCAATAATTCCGGTGATATAGGCGCCGGTAATTTGCGTTGTATGAGTCCGCCGGTATTTACCGGTGGAAAGAAGGCCGTTGGTATGCCGTAAATAACCTACGGGAATGTTTACGGCGCAAAATATGCGTCGGACAATGCCGGCGGATACGACATCGGAAAAGGCACCAGGACTTTCAGGCGTACGAAGAGACGCCGGTATGATCGATCAGATTCGTTGTATCGTCGTTTCCGGTGCAAATTCCGTCAAAAACCTGTAGCATTGACAAAAAAAAATTTCCTTCCCAGCCAAAAATCAAATTTCCACACATGCAATCCTATACAAATATCTATACACAACAGTTTATAACAATTCAACAGATGCACAAGAACATAAATACTCATTAAAAGGAACTGTTCAATAGTAACAACCAACTTAAAACATCACATATTGTTCAATATTACAGATTCAAAGAAAATAAATAAGTTCATAAAATAAACTAAACTACTCTAAATCCGTGGACTCCTCCTCAGCTGGAGCTACCTCTTTTCCACTCATCTGCTCCCTCATTTTGCGCATTTCATCCAACTACTGATTGTGTTGCTCCTGCATCTGCATTT